>NC_089521.1:18487515-18787515 GCF_963924715.1 Thunnus thynnus
TTCTGGCAACGTACGCAGTTTCCTGACAGTCCACTCTGCTGGGGCCTACTGCAGGCTGTGCTGCGTTGATAATAAATTTTGCTGATGAGTGTAGATTGTGCTCTCCACTGATCTACTTCTCATTAGCGTATGTGCACGTTGGCACATGTACATTTTTGTGTGTGTATGTTGTTGTTACATTTATGCAGGCATGTAAGCTGTTATATTTGAGTGTGACTCCCCTGTCGCTGTCTACTCTGTCTCTTGTAGATTCCCCGCTACATTCTTACGCTCCACGAACTTCTGGCCCACACACCCCATGAACATGTAGAGAGAAACAGTCTGGACTACGCAAAATCTAAGCTGGAGGAGCTTTCCAGGTACCTTGGTGTAATATCATCAAAAACAAGACATGCATGATGTCTCAATTAAGCAAGATATCACTTTTCATTACGCACAATCAGAAAATAATAATGACTTCTTGTACAGTAAGTGTCTTTTTGTGGCTTTTTCCATACAAGCCTAAAAAGATAAAATGATAACGGTGAAATATCCTTTTTCCTAGAATCATGCACGATGAAGTGAGCGAGACCGAGAACATCAGGAAGAACCTGGCAATAGAGCGCATGATTGTAGAGGGCTGCGAGATTCTCCTTGACACCAGCCAGACGTTTGTAAGACAAGGTAACTCCTGCCTTCAGATCCGCTCCCGGCGAAGAAACCTCTGATTCCACAGAAAGACAGGAGTTCCTGTCCCTCCTCACCTGTCTGACAGCTTGATCTCACATTTTCAGCTCTGAATTGGGGGAAATACTCAGTTAAAAAAAAAAAAGACTCATCACTCTCTGGGGAACAACATGTACATCCTCGTGAGAAGAGTCTTTAATTTCCAAGTATAATTAGACTGTTCTGAGGCAAACTGATGATGAATCTGGGACTGTAAATGTCACACGTCCCCAACAGGCTTTGATGGATGAGAAAAGGGAAAATAGAAATGGTAGATTATTTAATCTTGCGTATCTCAAGTGACGGGTATGTGTATTCATATGTAGAAGAAGACAAGCAGTTGATATCAATTCTTTTCCTTCCTCTTGCCCCTTTTTTTCCAAATCCTTATCCCCCTGTTCTTGACTCTTTTCCATTTATACATGTATCTCTCCCTCTCTCTTCCTCCCTTTTCCTTCTATTTGCACACACTCTTTTATTCCCACATATAGGGTCTCTCATCCAGGTGCCGATGAGCGAGAAGGGCAAGATCACCCGTGGGCGACTGGGCTCTCTGTCTCTGAAGAAGGAGGGGGAGAGGCAGTGCTTTCTCTTCTCCAAGCATTTAATCATCTGCACCAGGGGTTCTGGGGGAAAGCTTCATCTCACCAAGGTGGGCCTGCGCTGCTGAGCTAGCAGTGGAGCTACTCCTTATTTCAAACATCACAATCTTACGGCACCGCAAAGCCCTGAATCTCGGAGCTAAATTGAACGGATTAACTGACAGCAGATGAAAGCTACAGGGTTAGCAATGCCATGGCTTTTATCAGTGGCAATGACCACTAGAGCTACACACACTCATACAAGCTTGCACGCACACAGACACACACACACACACACACACACGCACACACACACACAGGCTCATTGTACATGTTTGAAAGCAGCTGCTTGATGTCACTTTGATTTGTGTAATGGCGTGGTGGTGTATTATTACTCCACATTATTCAACATTACAGAGGCTGATTGATGTTTGGGGGTCTAAAATGAGGCCAAAAAGCTTTCAACTGAAGCCTGTAAATATAGTAAAAAATGCAGTTTTACTGTAATATGTTTTAAAAATGTAATATTTCACACTGATAATTTAATTCAATCCAAAATATTTTATTCGTCCCTCAGGGGGCAGTTTGAGTCAGGTTTGCAAACGCAAAAAGACACAAACAATTCATTCATACACATAAATGAATCTAAAAATACCAAAAAAAATGAAATGTGCAAAGATTAAAAAACAAACAAACTGAAAGACACAAGGATTGGGAACTGGCCAATCCGTAGCTGCTAACAGTTTCCAATGTTACAAAGAAACTTCATGTCAAAAGTGCAAATAATTCTCATGGTCTCTTCCTTCTTCTTTTTGTTTGTTTTACATACAGACAATCTAAAACTTTTACTGATGGCATTGGCATAAAGGGGTAGTTTGACACAACTGATTACCTTAGCTTAACATTAGCAGAAAGACTGGAAACAGTGAAACAGCTAGCCTGGCTCCAAAAGTAAAAAGTCTGCCTACCAGCACTTCTAATGGGCAAAAAAACAATAGGTTTTATAGGTAGTTATGTGCCAGACTATTTCTTGACCAGCACATAACCCCCTGGAAAACAGCAGTAATTTTGACACTTTGGTTTTTGTATAGCTTAAACAAAAGACATATAAAGTGTTGGTGAGCTTTAGACATGCTGGTAGGTGGATTTTGGTACCTTTGGACAGAGCCAAGGTCGCTGTTTCTCCCTGTTACCAGTCTTTCCACTAAACTAAGCTAAGCTAAGCTAACCAGCCTCTTGCTCTAGTTACATATTTACCGTACAAACATGAGTGTGGTATCAATCTTCTCATCTAACTCTCAACAAGAAAGCAAACATTTCTCAAAATGATCACTGAATCACTGATAATCGTATATGCCTTTTTAAGGACATCAGTATTAAGCTGTGCAAAGGGTGTCTGTGTTTTGCCAAAAATTGTAGAACCAGGGTTAATCACACCTTGCAATGGGTTCTTGTCCTTTTGACAACAGAATCTAAACCAGTAAATAAAGGAAAAAGTTAAAATGCTTTTAATAAGCAAGACATTCTCCTTCAAAGGAGTTTACAGTCATTTACGTAGGCAGTGGAGACCCTGTTTAGCGTTAGTTCATGACCTTGTGCATGTCGTGTAAGTGTTTGCTAGGTTATGCAATGTTACAGTATGTCACATGAGACTGGTGTGAAGAAACTAAATGTATATTGTATGTTGTTTGCAGAATGGAGTAGTCTCCCTTATAGACTGCACTCTTATGGAGGACCCTGAGGGGACAGATGATGAGTGTGAGTGTTTTATTCATACAGTATAGCAGCGTACAGAAATATGCATTATATGTACCATGTGTGATGTTGTATATAATTTATGCCTACTAGACTGTGCCATAATTTATAAATATTGTATAATTAATATTTTTGAACAAATTAAGGTATTGTTTTCCAAATGCTATGGACCAATAGAAAGTAATATGGACGCTAAGTAACTGATACTACCAAAAAAAAAGCATTTTTGTAATTTACAATGACAAAAAAAGACAGCTTTATAGATTTACAGCTACCTTTTTCTTTCATTTTTTTAGACATGGTATGAGCACTGAAGTGAACTTTTTTCTTTAGTGAATGTGTGAATGAATTTATAGAGAAAATGACATACAGTTATATCTTTGTGTTTGCCTCTTAGCCAAATCAGACAAGAGTGGGCAGGACATGGAGCACCTGGACTTCAAGATTGTCGTTGAGCCAAAAGACAGCCAGTCATTCACAGTCATCCTTGTGGCCTCCTCGAGGCAGGAGAAGTCTGCATGGACCAGTGACATCAGCCAGGCACGTCAACACAAATCACAGTCTCAGACTGTCAGACGAGAAGCCGAGGATGTCGGCAGAAAGCCTGAACATTACAGACCTCACTAACATTTCCTCTGTCCTCTCTGTTTACTTCTGTTGGATCTATCCTACAGTGCATAGACAACATTCGCTGCAATGGGCTGATGATGAATGCCTTTGAAGACAACTCCAAGGTCACAGTACCACAGATGATCAAGTAAGCCTTATTTTTATATATGCAACTATATATCCTTCTTTTCTTCTTCTCTTTTTCTGCCATATAAGTTAGTCTTTTTTTTGTGAGCAGGTCAGACTCAAGCCTGTACTGTGATGATGTGGACATCCGCTTCAGTAAGATGATGAACTCCTGCAAGGTGCTGCAGATCCGCTACGCCAGCGTTGAGCGCCTGCTGGAGAGACTGACTGACCTCCGTTTCCTCTCCATCGACTTCCTCAACACTTTCCTGCACTCCTATCGCGTGTTCACCACCGCTGATGTGGTGCTAGACAAACTCATCACCATCTACAAGAAGCCCATCAGTGCCATCCCTGCACGGTGAGTCACATCAATTAGGACAGGCCAGACTTGAATGGTGCAGGGTTGTTGACAGCATTTACAATAGATAAACAAATCGTATTTGAAATGTTTGGCATCCTTCCAGATCTTGCCATGCTGCATAAAGATGAGATTGATTTATCATGATGTGAAGCTAAGTCATCCTCTGATCAATGCAAGGCATGTGCAGGAGCCAACATTTAGGTTAAAATGCAGCCATATGAATTATTTATTTCTGATGTGATAGATAGATAGATAGATAGATAGATAGATAGATAGATAGATAGATAGATAGATTATCTCATCTTGGCCTTTGGGATTACACATTTTTAAGAGAAAGGTAGTTGGATTTTGAAAGATGGGGGTATTTACCAGGTAGGGCATGTGTAACAAAAATACGCTATCAAGTTGCATTATGGGAAATGTAGGATCCAGTGTTTTTGGAGTTGGCAGGCATGCCAGGGACTATAAATCAGGATATCTCAGCCTCTGCTGCATCATTGACCATCGACCATTCCCAGTTTGTTTCTTGCAAGTCCCCCATCTTTATGAAAATATCATACTTAATTACTGGAGTACCCCTTTAAAAATTCAGAATTATTATTCTTATAGTGTTGACAACTAATATGACAATACTGTATGTATTTATAGTCATGTCAATAAAGCAAACTGGAATTTTATATTTTATATACAATTTGATATACAATGGATGAAAGGTGGATGAAACATTGAGGAGGTGTTCAGGGTTATTTGTTATTGTTTGTTACATGTGTCATCAGCAGTATTTAGGTCTGTAAGACTGAGAATGAAATGAGTGATTTTAGAGGCACTGTGTGTGAATTCGAGGAGTTTGTTTGGTTGGTTAAAGTGAGCGCAGAGAAGCAGCAGATGGAGCAGCAGAAGAGGACAGGCTCTATGATGCTTCTGTATCATTCTGCACGTGAGTGTGTGTGTGTGTGTGTGTGTGTGTGTGTGTGTGTGCATTTAAGTGTGTGTTCAGTGGTCGAAGGCAGTAATTGGGTCCGGTCTCTCCTGTCTGCCTGGGAGTGTCTCAACTGGGCTCTGTCGCTCTATGGCAACCAACCTCCGTGCTGCAGGACCCCACCCTCCCCTCCCTCCCTCTCTCCTTGTCTGCAAAAGATCCATAGTGTGAAATATTGACGGAGTGTTGCAGTGGGGCTAACTCAGCTCTCCACAGGCCAGGAGCAAGGGGTCCCACTGTGGGGTTCAGATCAGGGGGAGCTCCCCATGCCCACGCCCTGCAGCATGCTCTCCTGTGGCGCTTGTCATGTCACTGTGAGACACCCACACTTGGCTGCTTGTGTCAGCAGTGGCCATGCACACTATCACTCGCTGTGCTATTTATGGGAACCCGTGAGGTCGCCAGGAGGGTGGCGGGGAGTGGGAGAGGTTTTCTGCAACACTGCAGCCTGTATCCTGCTTTAAAACGGCAAGACGGGGCTGCAAAGAGGCTTCTGGTTGCTGGGCTGACTTGGTTTGCATAAATCTTTTAGGAGGTGTTGTGTATTTAGCTAAGTTCTTAAAACATAGAGCATACTTACCAAATATCAAAGAAACATATTCATATGTACTAAACTCAAATGCATATATCCTCCCTTGATGCAGGTCCCTGGAGTTATTCTTTGCCAGCAGTCAGAACAGTAAACTCCTGTATGGAGAGCCACCCAGCTCGCCCAGGGCCAGCCGAAAGTTCTCCTCCCCTCCTCCTCTGGCTATCGCCAAGAACTCATCCCCAAACCGCCGGCGCAAGCTCTCCCTCAACATCCCCATCATCACTGGGGGCAAAGCTCTTGACCTGGCTGCCCTCAGCTGCTCCTCAAATGGCTATGCAAGCATGTACTCCTCCATGTCCCCATTCAGCAAGACCACCTTAGACATCAACAAACTGTACGTGTCCAGCCCTATCGCGAGCAAAATACCAGACGAGGGAGAAGACAAGAAGGACAAGGCGGAGGATACTTCAGCGTGCAAACAAGGTGGGTCAGCTAGAGCCAATTCCAGGCAAATTATCCCAATTTTGACTCAGAGTAGTGATGTGTTGATCAACCTGTGTGCTTTTGTTATGATGCAGATTTGTCAGTACGAGAAGAAAGTGACAATGATCAGAACCAAAGCGATGATGCAGATCCAGAAGCCTCTCCTACAAAGTCACCAACCACCCCAAAAAACGTCAAATGCAAAAACTCCTCAGGTACATTGTGTCCTATGCAGTGTAGTGATATAATTACAACTCAATAATCTGATATCTAAGCTTGGAAATTGTACACTGACATGCCACCTGTATCCAATTCCCTCACCAGTGTCACATTTATCACTGAGCCGTCTTTGTTTGATCACAGAAATAGATTATAAAAAGAAACAATGCTTATATTCTTAATTTAAGATAGGGCATATGTTACTGCCGGAAGGTCGTGGAATTATTGTTTTTAAAGGAAATTAAAGCTCTCACTTAGTGATAGGTTGCAGTGATCAGTTTGTTAATATTTATCATGCAAAACCAAAAAAAAGACAGGCCACTGTGTAAAGCATAATTAACATAAAATATAAATTGGTCCATGGTTATGAACATGTGGGGAAAGCCAATGCTTGGCTTGAGTAGGTGTTAGGGAAACTTGTGTCATAGCAACTACATCAAGAGCGTGTTTTCCCTTCCGCCCCCAGTAATGAGGCTGTTTCACTGGAGCCAAGATTATCTGTGCCCTCTAAATCTCAAGACAAAATCACACAAAAGGTTTTAAAAGCAAAGTCGTCTCAAGAATGAACTGAATTAAGTGAAATTTGTGAAGCAGAGAGTGTCTCACATGGTGCAGGATTTCTTGCTGCTTATGGTCTGTCTATGTTCTCGGGATTTAAACATAGCAGACTGCAGAGAATCTGTTGATTCCTCTGTTATGCTGATATTTGGTGGCTATATTTAGCTGCAACCATCTTGAATATCAAAGCCTCTTGTAAAGGAAAGTCTGGAGGGAAAGAGTTGTGTGGGCCTGTAGGGCCCCCTAGTGGAGGCTTGAGTAAAGACAAGCAGGCCATTCTGCAGTATATACAGTTCAGTAGTATAAATTATATTTTAAGAACAAATTTTGTATGTTTTGTGTCATACGTATTTGTGAAAATATGTAACATGGTAATAACTCTCCTCAAACTGCCCACACAGAGTTCTCCTTGTTTTCCTACAACAATGGCATGGTGATGTCTTCATGTCGAGAGCTGGACAACAACCGCAGTGCCCTGTCTGCTGCCTCTGCCTTTGCTATTGCTACAGCTGGAGCCAATGAAGGCACCCCTACCAAGGAAAAATATCGAAGGATGTCCCTCGCCAGCACAGGTACACGCCTATCTGGTATCACAAAGTCCAACTGTAGCTATTTGTTAACATAACCAGGCTGCCAAGAATTGCAAACTGCATCACATCAAGCACAGACTCTATTGTGTTTCAGTGCCAAAGCAGTATGTATCATTATGATGAGAACTGCATGTCAGAAGTCAACTGAAATATTTTCTGCAGGTTTCCCAACTGATCAGAGAAATGGAGACAAAGAGTTTGTGATCAGACGAGCAGCGACCAACAGAGTTCTAAATGTCCTGAGGCACTGGGTGTCCAAACACTCTCCGGTAAAACACCTCGACACAGTTCAGAGTACATTTATAGTCCCAGTCCATAACTGCAGTATGGTTTTGTTTACATATTCATATACTGATGAATTGCCTCTTTTCAAATACATTCTGGAAGTAACAGCAAGACATTCATTTTACACTTACGTTTGCAAAATGTTAATGTTTTTTTTACTTGAAAGCTTAATTTCCATCTTACATCAAGTTTAAAAGCATCATGTTAAATAAAACAAAACAAATGAAGTAACAAATATAATTAATCATTAAAAAATTCAACAGGTTTTATTAAGCCATCTGTATGTGTTTCTATTAATATCCTTCCAGGACTTTGAGAGTAATAATGAGCTGAAAACAAAGGTTATTGCCTTCCTGGAGGAAGTGATGCATGACCCCGAGCTGTTGACCCAGGAGAGGAAAGCAGCAGCTAATATCATCAGGTACTGACTAGGATTTACTATGTAAACCCACATCCTCAGTGCATATGACACAATTTGTTACAATTTGTTGTTTTGAACGTCTCTTTCCCTGTTTGTCAGGACTCTAACTCAGGAAGATCATGGTGACAATCAGATCACCCTTGAAGAAGTGACACAACTGGTGAGTGAAGTCTGTAGCTGCTATGTTTAGTGTGGAGCTGCAGGAAGTAAATCATAATAGAAATATACAAATATATACACCTTAATACCAGTCAGCCAGAAGCACAATGTGGGGCTGTGACAGAGAGGAGCATCTGGAGCATAAGTACATTAAGAGCAGGAGCAGATTTACACTATTTAAGTAAAATTCTGATGTCTCGTTTGCACATTTCTCCACCACAAGAAAGTGAAAAATCAAAATCAGTGAACCACTGCCTCAGCTACAAAAAACTGCATGTACCAATGCATCAAATATTTTTGCCTGTCGTTCTTTTTGCTTAAGGAGAAAATGATCACAGACTGACCTGTTTTTTAAATATTAAAAGTATTCTTATGCCATTTACCAACATCAAGTTGATTTCATTTCCAGTAGTTAAGCCTAGTTTCTGTCATTTTGTGCTTATTTGCCTGCTGCAGATTTGATAGTCTCAGTTTCTGTCCTTTAGGTGGGTGCAGGAAAGGCCGAGCCCTTCGAGAACCACTCCGCCTTGGAGATCGCAGAGCAGCTCACCTTGCTGGACCACCTGGTGTTTAAGGTCATCCCATATGAGTGAGTGCCATCATATCTCAACTGTACATGTCGTCAGAAGGAAAACACATAGAAATGCAGAGATACCTTTTTAATCATCTTGATCTGTTAACTTTACAGGGAATTCTTTGGACAAGGCTGGATGAAGAATGACAAAAATGAGAAGACGCCATATATCATGAGAACAACAAAGCACTTCAATGATGTATGCTCCAATCAATACGCCTCTTCTCATCGCCTGTAACTTTTATTGATTTTCTAACATAATATTGAGTGTAAACCCCACGTTTCTCTCTCTTTCCTCTGCAAGATAAGCAACCTCATCGCCACAGAGATCCTGCGCTGTGATGATGTGGTCACTCGAGTAGTGGTCATTGAGAAATGGGTGGCTGTGGCTGACATCTGCCGCTGTCTCCATAACTACAACGCCGTGCTTGAGATCACCTCTTCCCTCAACCGCAGCTCGGTCTTCCGCCTCAAAAAGACCTGGCTCAAGGTTTCCAAGCAGGTGCCTATATCTCCCTGTGCATTGTTTGTTTTGTTTTTTTCCTCTTGAAGTATCGTTGGGTATTATCATTAAATAACCTTTTTCTTCCAGACGAAGGCATTGATTGACAAGCTGCAGAAGCTGGTCTCATCAGAGGGGAGGTTCAAAAACCTGAGAGAGGCTTTGAAGAAGTGAGTTCAGTTCAAGGACATACGTTTTGCATTTGATCAATAAAGCAAACATGCAGAACAAGTGGATGATGTGCATTTCTCCCACCAGCTGTGATCCTCCCTGTGTGCCCTATCTGGGAATGTACCTCACTGACCTGGCTTTCATTGAGGAGGGAACACCAAACTACACCGAAGACAACTTGGTCAACTTCTCGAAGATGAGAATGGTGAGATGTTCTTGCTGCTGTGCCTCATTCGGCGTCCTGTTGCTTGAGAGTCTTTATGCAAATGTGTGTTTTTCTTGTCAGAACTTAACCTCCTGCTTCTCCTGTGTTTCAGATTTCTCACATCATCAGAGAAATCAGGCAGTTTCAGCAAACAGCTTACAAGCTTGACCTTCAACCAAAGGTAAATGAATAGCAATACTGCAGACCAGTGGTTTCCAACCTTCTCGGCCTGTTGTGACTTCTTAAAAGAAGCTTTGTCCAGAATGAATGTAGAGGCAAAGATCTCAGTCAGTTTCACATTTACCTGCAGTAAGTCCAGAGAGGCTTAAGGTGCTCTTGAAGATGAAAAAACTGATCATAGAAAATACACATTCTTCAGGCATTCTTAGAGCAAGAAAAGCCTTTATTTAGTCAGGTATATTGGTTTAAACCGCAGACCAGTCTTCATCTGTGCAGAAATAGTAAAAAAAAGAAGCAATGTCTATACTTGCAACACTTCAAAAGGTAGTGTACAGGTTGTGGCCAGTTCAAGCAAAGGCCATTTATGCCTTCTTAGGGTTTTTTTATATATGTTGTAGAAGCCAGGAAAATAAAACTGATTTTGTACAGCAGAAATATGCTTTTTTTGCTTTTCTATCCTGATAATCGTCTTATCTTGCAACTCCTAAGACTTGACTTTCCCCCCTGTTGGTGGAAGGTCCTGATCCCCAGCCAAGGTATCGAGGGATAAATGAAACAGGTGGCCGAATGATTAACAGGATAGGACACATAAATTATTATTTTTTCAGTCATTCCTCTATATCTTTCTCTTTTTCTTTGTGAATTGCTGGCTATTTTTACTTCTTTAGGCCTCTTAAATTATTCTAAGCAAACAGTGGGGAAAAATCACTCTTTAGTTTACTTGGTCATAACCTACAGACATTTACAGCTTGTGACTGTACGTAGCTCTCAAGCGTCATTGCTTTATTTAAAAGGGTCACAAACCAAAAAGGTTGGAAACCACTGCTGTAGGCAGTAAAGAATATTGACTGTTGGAGCTGTTATGTTGTGTAAAAGTGCAAAGATTCCTTTGAAGTAAAGACATTTTCTTTCATTTCCTGCTTCAGGTAGCCCAGTATCTAATGGATGGGAGCTCTGTTCTGGATGAAGAAAGCATGTACGAAGCCTCGCTCAGAATTGAGCCTAAAGTGCCCAACTGATGGGGAAGATGGTCCTCCATGTTATTTTCTCTGTTAATATTACACATCAGTTAACATACACATCAACTTTTGTATAGTTGTACATGTTTAAGATATCTGCTCTTCTGTACAGTAGACGTTTAAGGTTGTTTGACGACATGAAACATTTCAATGTATAATTTTTGTTTGTTACAGTTGCCATGATGCCACCTGCTTTAGGATTTTTTAAAAATGTCTTTCTTTTGGGTATTTCAAGCATAATAACAGAGGTCATTTTGCAACCAAATCTTTGTGACCAATGACGTTATTTTGCATCGTCTCATGCTGTGTCGACTTTGCACTTTCTGAGCACTTGTGCTGCCGGCCATTGTTCTCTTTGTTTGAGTTTTATCGACAACTGAGTTTCTCTGCAACCAATGTAGCATTGTAAAAATGTAACTGCATCAAATCAGGTAAAAGAGCACAGAGAATTTAATTGTACTCAAAGATGGGAGACTATGTTTAGTGGGGATGATGGCGAGGTCTCTGAAGCATAACTGTCTCTGTGCTTCCCAAACCAAAACAAGAGGGATTCGTTTCTCCATTTCTGCTCACTAGTCTAAGACAGGGGTTCCCAACCTTTTTTGCACCACAGACCATTTTTATATCAACAGTTGCATTGAGGACCAGCTGACGAGACAGACTAGATGGAAACCAAAGCTCTGTTTCTCTCTTTGGTTACTTAAATTAAAAGAATACTGCTGAAAGGTGGTGATGACAGACTGTTAGCTTACTTACTGATAACCTCCTTTATTTCATAATTAAAAACCAACATATTGTTTTTGGGTATGTGACAGGGGCTGCTACATTATCTTCGCAGCCTTATAGCAAATGTTTCAAAGCCCAGTAACAGGTTGGGAACCTCTGCTCTGAGAAAAATGTCATTATTAACCTAAAATTGACAAAAATTTAAGTGTCTTTTTATTTGTCGTCAAGAGATAAAGTCTTTTCTTAGCCTGTTGTCAGAGGACCCAAACTCACCTCAGATCCCTCCATTAATTTCATCTGATCAGTTATAATCTGTATGTAACCACACACAGCGATAAAGAAGGCTTACACCTCTTTAGTTCTGCTGTGATTTAAAGTGATGGATTTGTCACCTGAAGTTACTGTTACACCTGGAATTTGCCAGTACAGTAAAGTGAGTTTTCCTTTTGTTCAAATTTCCTTTTTCGTTTGTTTTTAAGTTCAACTCATGAAAAAAGATCACACGCGGTGGTAAGTGTTGTACCTTCAGGTTCGGCGATACTTCTGTAGAGTAAAAGGTTGTTGCTCTTCTGTAATTAAAAGACAATCTGTCCTTTTTGCTGTTCCAGTGATTGTGGAACGTGACTGTATATCACTCTGTTATATGCATTGCTGTTTAACAATATGATAAAAACGTATGTGAATGACCTCTGCCTGCAGCATTCAAACACTATTTTTGTAGTAGTATAAGAGAGTGACCTGCTCTTTATATGAACATGGGAAAGTATTTTGTACTTTGTTGTTAATTCACCTCACTGAGATGTGCTGTACATTTTGTACATGCGACCCTGCATATTTCTCAATGTGGAACAGTGTAATCCTTTAAAAAAAAAAGTATCTCGAGCTTAAACACAAAACAGTGTGGTCTTGAAACCATGACTTAGAGGTAGGAGAGCAACTTCAAAGTGTTTTGCATTTATACTGTAATCCTGTCTATAACCATTTCTGTTAGCAGGAATATAGTAATGTAGTGCTTATTCTGTGAATATTTGTATGTATTTTTACTATGTATGTACAGTACACTTTTGAAGCTCATGTGGCAGGCATGCAACACCTTCACAGACAGAATAATACTATATACTTATACTGTATACACTTATACATGCACATACTCTTATAAGGTATATAAACAAATAAACATTTTGCTGTTAGCAATACCCAGTGGTATGAAAATTATCTTTCAACCCTCATGTTTCCACACCTTAAGAAATATTCCCAGTTTTGTAAGAAAAAAAAAACTGAAGAATGAAGATATGATGACAAACAAACAAAAAATATGTTTCCCAGTTACCTCTTGCTAATAAATCCATTTTATCTCAGGGGCATTTTGTCTCAAGTGTTTTTGTAGATCATCTATCAGCTGACATCATGCTCGCTCAGTATGAAGTAAAATGTAATCTGAAGCTATTTAACATTACCAGCACCTCTCTGTCCTAGCAAGCAATGATGTATGAAAATGGTGTAAAATCCTGGCTGTATGTGGGAAAAATACATATGGCTGCAGCAAATATATTCAAAGCTTCAACAAATGCATAAATTGGCAACATAAATTCATTTTTTTACTTCATTAGCTACATAAATATGTTAAAATACATTGTTTTGGGTTTGTTTTGGACAATGGAGTCAAGTTATAATGCGTCAGTAAAAGCCCACACAGCAAACGCTGTATGCTTTGTATGCTTGCATACTAATGAACTGATCACTTCTGACCTGTGATCAGAGTTACAGGTTAAGTGTGCAGTTAGAAATTGGGGTCAGGGTTTGTTATCTATTTGTGTATTTTTATATATCTTTTATTAATGAGTATATTAGCATTAAGAACATATGAAGACACTGATTCTTCAGTTTGTCTCACAGTATGTCCTTCAAATTGTATTCTTTATTTATTGTTATTTCTCCATTCAAATATTAAAAAGCATGTGAAAAATTACTTATCTTCATGAGGTCTTTTTTTTTTTTTTAATTATTCACCATTTAGTGCTTACATACATATATAGACAGTATGACATGCTAACAAATACAGAGGCAACAGGAGATGACATTGGTTTACAAAAGGACACACATACTGTAAGTAACAGGAGCAGCATGTGAAGAAAAGAAAAACAACAACAACAAAAAAATAATTGAAAGAAATAAAAATAAACAAGCGGAGGGCTGATCTGTCTGTATTTGGAGTTTTGAAGGATAGTGGCATTAGCTCACCGGCAGAATAGATCTGAGAATTGTTGAATACATTTTATTGAACTGTTCAAGTTGTTTTTGTTGTTGTTTGGGGTTTTTTGTGTTTTTGTAAAGCTGACTGTTGTTCCATTGATATCTGCCATGTTAGGAGATCCAACCATTGTAAGACGTTGATTTGTTTTGTATTTTTTTTACTTCTCCAGTTTGTTTTCTTGGCAACAGTCAGGGCCACAAGTAGGGGTATCATGATATGATGATTTGTTTTGAACATTTGTTGAGTCCAGATCGCTGATATGAAATCATGTTTGGCATTATGACTTTTTATTCATAGGGGGGAAAACACCAAATGTATCTAAACATGATCAAATGACCCCTGACCTTAATTTTCGGGCAATGCGACCAATATAGCTCCTTAATACCCTTAAACCTGCAAAAAGGGGATTTTTTGATTTTTTTTTTTTTTTTGGATTTTTTCTTTTTGTCCCCCTACATTTTCCAATAGACGTCAGGTTGGTCTTGTTTAAGATATCCTGCTGGGAAACCCACAACATATTAGGCCCTTTTTAAAAAGGGAATTTGAATAAAACAGCGATAAAAAAAAGTTAGGGGTGTGTTGTTTGACTCTGATCTGCTGATTCATTCCCTGTCATGTATTGTTATTAGTAGGAGGATTTTACCAGCAGCTGTTCACCTCGTGACTTTCTCATCTGCTTCACTGTATTTTCGGCTGCGTGAAGCCTTGATGAGTGATCACGATGAACACTTTTTTGTTTGTGTTTATTTTAGTGCCCGCTGCTTCAGCTTTTCACCTGTCTCAGCAAGGTAAATTTCTGCGATCTTTCCTATTACATAGTATAATGTACACTTTGCCGTGTAAGATCACCGTGTTTGTGCGTGTTAACTTTCACTTTCATGTTCTGCCATGGCGCCTATCCGTTTCTTCTTATTGTTTATATCACTTAATCGCATTAATTTTGACTGTATCTGCTTTCAGCCGAGTTTCACTTCAAGTCATGGATGGTGCAGGTACGTTAAAAAACACTGTGTTAATAAAGGGGTCAATAGATAGACTATTAGGGAGTTACCCGCAAAAATCACTGTAACAGAGTTACTTCTCTGGTTGTGCAACCATATGAGCTGATCATAACCCATATATCCATGTAATTAATCTTAATATAATGAATTTGTTATTGGGCTGAAACAATTAACAACAGTTTTCTCTCCTGACAGCACAACAAAGTGTATAACGTGGGGGAGTACTATGACAGACTTCAGATATTCACTGAGAACAAGAGGACGATTGACAAACACAATGAGGGAAATCACTCTTTCACAAGTAGGAACTCCTTATTATTGAATTTGATTTCTTTTTATATATAGTAAAATGTATTGAACATTGTTTAATCTCTGCCTGCAGTGGGACTGAACCAGTTTTCAGACATGACATTTGGTGAATTTCGGGAGTCTTTCCTCTTGAGTGAACCACAGGTGAAATCATCAATGAAGGAAACAGACTATAAGAGATTTGGGGGTTTCTGGAGGGGGTTTTTTGAACAGGAAATGCAGTTATTTTACACTTTGTCTATTATAGAACTGCTCTGCTACCAAAGGGAACTTTCTGAGCAGCAAGGGACCACAGGTAGACTCTATTGACTGGAGGAAGAAAGGAAATTATGTGACAGATGTGAAAGATCAGGTGAGGTTTCACTCCAAACACACATTTTATTTTCAGTTATTGATTTCAAAGTTGACAATATTGTAGCACTGGAACAAAGTAGATTACAGATTAATAGATTTATGTAGTTGAATTTTTCATAGAGAACATTCTGACATGTTAAACACAGGTGTAACTAATAACATATTAACTGCTGATTTGCAATGGTTGCTGGACCAAAGCCATTGTTAATGTGATACATTTCACCTGTGCTGCTGTGTGAAGTCAAAATGTTTGCTATGGAAATGCATTTGATTAATTTGGGAGCAATAAAAAAAAGAAGAATGCCTCTTCAAACAAATTTGTTAGTCAAGCCAAAAATATGAAGAAGCCTAAAAGAAGGCTTGTTGAGTACACTTGCAATATAACAGGGAGGCCTTTTGTCTCTTGCAGGTACAAGCATGTATACATTTTGAATGTACAATCTTTCAGTTTGGGAAAAGTTTCACTTGTGGTTTTCATTTACACAACAGAAACTAAAGACAGACATGACAAAACATGCACTTCTTCTATAGCTTCCCCAAACTTTTCACAACAGACATTTTGTTCTTGTCATAGTAGAAAAAGCACAGATGTTATTTATAATAGTTACACTCACCGGCTACTTCATTAGGTATACCTGTGCAAACTAATGCAATCCAGTACAAAAGCTCTGCAATAAATTCTGCATTTAGGGAGCTTATACATTTTCAGTTTTTGCTGACATCGTCAGAAAGGTAATAATTCTACTTTATGTTTATTATTGAGGTTGTAGTGGGTGGTAGTTGTGTATTGGGGTGCATTATATTGAATGGTGTTCCTAATATTTTGTCCACTCTATTAACATAAATGCGGGGGGGCATACCATACCAGGACCCTGAAACTGAAGCAGCTAAATGGGATTCTGCCATCGTCTATTTTTTCATTTACGCCTGTGCTTTTCCTAATGTGACATTTCAAAATGTATTTCGAGCAACGGCCTGTTGTCACAGGTTGATAAAATGCAGTACATCTATGTGTCGAGGAAGGTCATGAAACTTTTTCAGTCTCCAAAAGGTGGAGGCTACTGGAGGCTACACCTCCTCAGCTACAACCTCTCTGTGTGTTTTATCTCACAAGATGCTCTTTCTTATTGTTTAACCTGTTTTTATTTTTTGCACCAAAGGGAGGTTGTGGTAGCTGCTGGACTTTTTCCACAACTGGCTGTTTGGAGTCTGTCACTGCTATCGCCACTGGGAAACTGGTGCCACTGGTAAAAACTGCTGCTATTGTATTTTAAATGTTGTGTCAGCATTCACCTAGTTTATTACATATAATAGCACCTGCCAAGTTATTGCATTTTCTTTGTCATTGTAGGTCAAAAACCGTAATATTAAACTACAATCTTGTCTTTCACATTTGTAACCTAATTTTCATATTGCACAGTCCGAACAGCAGCTGGTGGACTGCGCCCAGAATTTCAACAACCATGGATGTAACGGGTAAGAGTCACTCAAATGTGTGCTTCCCCTTTTAATAAAATTCCTGTAACTACCACAGTGCGCAGTCAAATTTTTCTTAATTTGTCTTCTAGCGGTCTTCCAAGTCAAGCATTTGAATACATCTTTTACAACAAGGGACTGATGACAGAGAAGGACTACCCATACACGGCCATTGTAACTACATAATTTGATATCCTACAGCATAAAAAAAACTAAATAATAAACAAAAGTGATTTTGGAAAGACAGATTTAATGGCTTTTTTGTTTTAATCAGGAAGGTGATTGCAAATATCAGCCAGGACGGGCAGCTGTTTTAGTGAAGGATGTGGTGAACATAACAGCGGTGAGTGAACACCAATGTCTTTCTTCAAGGTACATGTCTTTATTGAGCACATGTGAGTGATACATTTTTTTCTTCTATGTTAGTACAACGAGATGGAGATGGTTGATGCTGTTGGTACACGCAATCCTGTCAGCTTTGCCTTTGAGGTGACCTCTGACTTCATGCATTATGACAAGGGCGTGTACACCAGGTGAGAGGAAGTCACTGAAATATTGTCATATATGTTCTTGGAAAGAGATTATTCTGTGTTTTATGATCAGTGAACAAAGAACAGGAGGTGCAAGGTTTATTTACTAATTGAGGACAAAGGTCTGTTTCATTTTGGTAATGCATGCACATTACCACCCTTAATGGTTCAAATGATTGAGCAGGTTTTGTAATAGTTTTGCAATATCTAGAAGTGTTTATCTCAGGAAAATATCACAATATCATTTTACGTGAACCTTCAAATGTTCAAACACTTTGACAACAAATCCAAAACCTGATGTCTTTAAAATTATAAATCCAACCTCCTCCTACTAAGACTGGAGAGAATTTGTCTTGTATTAATTTCTGACTGATTTGCTGACAACCTTTTCAGCACTGATCATACTTAATATTACCAAATAAGTTCCATCAATTCACTTGATATTTGAGAGGCCAAAATAGTATGAGATAGTAAAAACTTGATTTATCAGTATTGAATAACCCTGAGAAAAAATCTACTGCTGCTAGAAAAAAAGGCTCTTTTTATTATTTAGTTAATGTTAAATTGGTGTATCAGACACATACACACTTACTAGTGCATTTATCAACATAAGTTAAGAACTACTAGGATCACATTTCGCCAAATATCCTGCACTAGAATAAAAAAATGGAAACAAAACAGGACTGGAGAGGCAAAGCCAAATTAACCTCCAACCACCACTGTCATAAATAAGGTCTGGGAAAGCATGGATTATAAATATTTCATTTGATTTAACATACTGTCTGCCTTAAACAAAGGCCTTTTCTGTCAGTAAGGCTGTTTGAACTGAAGTACTTTAGTTCCTCATTCCTAATCAAAACAATCATGTGTGCAAAATTGGAAACTGTAACTCTGTTCTCTTCCTGTTTTTTTTAGCACTAAATGTCACAACACCACAGACAAGGTGAATCATGCAGTGTTAGCTGTCGGGTATGGAGAGGAAAATGGTGTCCCCTACTGGATAGTAAAGAACTCATGGGGATCCAGCTGGGGGATTAACGGGTAAGTCTTCTGTTTAATCACATACAGGAAATATTACTAAATGTATACAACAAAAGGATAATGACAATAACTCTCCTTTTACAGATATTTCCTCATTGAACGTGGGAAGAACATGTGTGGACTAGCTGCCTGCGCATCTTTCCCGGTGGTGTGATTTCTGCATGAAAGCAAACTACAAAAGGCTTGGAAAGGGAGCGAAGGAGCAAAGAATTTTTTTAATGATACAGGATCTTTTTTTATATAATCAGTAGCCTACTGTGCATTATTGTTCAGTAGGTTTTTGCAAAATTGAGAATAAATGAATCTCAGCCTCCAATGAACACTATAAGATTTGTCAAGTCATACCCAGATTAATCAATATATCTGTGATTCTCATTTAAGTATTGATCACTCAATTCACAAATAAATTACACTGAGTCCAATCTGAGTCTTTCATCACACTTTACTGTAAGCTGTAGTTGCCTGCGAGGTGCCCATATATGATGGTTATATTAATAATGATTAAGGCAGTATAATCTGCAATGATCACATGTTGTTATCAATGATTCTAAAATCTAAATATCTCCAGAATTAGACTGGACGCATTATTGATATAAAAATACTTTAAGACCTCTGTAGAAATACAAAATGAATTTTACTGAAACCACCAATAAGGATAAAACTGGATCACTGCAACAAGAAATTGTGATATGAGGAAGAATAGGCTACAGTTATCCACTTTAATAAACAGTAACTTAGCTCAAATATTAAAATATTGAATGTTCATTTTAATAACAATATATCTGTACCTGCCAGGGATCATTGTGTGGTCAAGAGATCTTAAAAAGAGAATAAACTTTTAAAATCTAGGAACCATACTTATAAAGATTAAAGTTGCTTTTTTTTTCATTGGCACATCGCATTGTCATGTGGTATTATGAAGATTTACCAGAAGTAAACCTGTATGAATTCTGGTATGTTTGAATGTAAATGCCCTATCAACACACTGAAGATAGATAAACAGATATATGGACTAGAATAAAAGTAAATACAAGACAGAATGCACCAAGTCCTAGCAAACAATTAAATTAAAAACAATAAAGTTAAAAGCTTCTGTTGTGGTTAGATGACAAATCTTCGAGTCAAGCAATGAAGGTTTAAAAGAACATGCAAAACAAACAAACAATCGAAAGCATGATTGACCATTTAGCAACAATTTCTTTGCCAAAAGTTAGTTTCGCCTCTACCGTGACGTTGTGTTGTTGGCGGCGCATTTCATAAGACTTCATTTCCCAGAATCCTCATCGCTGCTCAACCTCAGCCAATGAGGAGTCAGTTTTGAATGGGCGCAAAAAACGTTGTCTGTGTCTAGCATATTATAAGAGAGTACTGCAGTGAACGTTGCAGCTACTTTGGTAGATAAAACTGTCTTTATTTTAATGACCTTCAATGAGCTACAGCCGAAGGAGGGACGAACTCAGCGCGAGCCTCCTTCCACTTGTCGCATCTGCTGTCACGAGCAAAGCTAAAGAAACTGGCCGCTATTTCGTGAACTAAGCTCGGACTGCTAGCCAGCTAACACTCGCTAGCTCAGCTCCAACCAACAATGTCCAGTCTTCCACAAAATAATTTGAAGGAGCAGCTGGCGAGGCACAGCAGTGCTGCTCAGAGCAAGTTATCTCTGGCTAAACCCAAATCGGGGTAAGTCTTAAATGAACTGCCACTATGATACAGATAACAACAGCTAAGCAATAGTTAGCCTCGAGCTGTCAGCTGTGCTAACTGTAGATAAACACTCCTGACTCTACAGTAATGGTTACGAGCACAACAGGGATGAATTGGCTTTGTTAGAGGTAGTTACTGTCGTTAAATTGAGTGTATTTGCCGTTAACCAGTGACCTCGTGCATCCAAAACAGCTTCACAACATGACACAACAGATTCACTTCATCATTACGTCACAAGATGAAACATCTAATTGATCTGGTTGGTGAAGGTCCCTGGTGGTGAATTGAGCGTATTTGTGTCAATAAAGTCACCATAGAGTCTATAAAAGACCGTTTTAACTGTGAGCTCACGTGCTTTTTGGGGTTTTTTGCTGCAGCTAATTACATTGGATTAGATTCAACATTATTGTCATTGAACATGCATATGTACTTAACAAGATGCAGTTGTCATCTAACCAGAAGTTATATCGTAGATATACACATGTGCAGTGATGCAGTACGTTATATTAAGTGACGTTGTGGTGAATAAATAGTTCAGTTTATTAGAGTCTATTACAGTTCAGCAGAGAAACAGCAGCAGTCTGCTGGTGCAGGAGCGAAGGCCTCTACTGTTTATTGCCTCCCATTTGGTAGTGGAGTAAAACAGTCCATGGTTGGGGTTTGAAATGTCTTTGATGATGCCTTTCACCCTCTGCAAACATCATTTCTGATGGATGTCCTCAATGCGGGGCAGTGTTAGGCATACTTTACTGTGATGCTGTGTCAGTATGCTCTCAATGGAGCACCGACAGAAGTTCACCAAAATCCGTGAAGACAGCTGAGCTTTCTTGAGTGTTTTCAGAAAGTACAGTCGCTGTTTTGCTTTCTTGATGAGTTGATGGACCCTGAGAGGTCTTCCATGATGTGGACGTCCAGGACTTGAAGCTAGAAACACATTCTGTGTTGGACTCATAGATGTGAACAAAGGCATGTGTGCAGGCTTTAGTCCTGATACATAAGAGACAAGCATTATACCTTGCAACCTTGTTTAACAAATACCTAGGATTAAATTACACAAACAGAAGTCAAATTAAATAGAGTAACACAAATCTAAAGCAAATCAATAAAGATTTAATCACTTGTAACCGCTGTCTGCCTCACTAGCTCTGCCTTAGGTACATGCATGCTCATACAATGAAAAGTAACTGGAGCTGCAACAATTATTTACATTATCAATTAATCCTTTCAGAAACAAATCAGCCTTGTGAATCAGGATACTTCACACATCAAGCCACTTGTTCTCACTTGTTACCATCATCTGCTGCTGTGTTTATCATCACACTTAACCCCAATCAGTAGCTATAAATAAGTTTTTTAATAGAAACACAGAACAATGTAAAAAGCAAGACAACTTGGGGTTAGTTGGATAGTTAGCCAGCAATTATGGGTAGAAAGCTCTCATTTTCAACATTTAGCTACATTTCTTTTTACTTGTACTGCATAGTACTTGTCTCTTGGTTAAAAAACAAACAGAAAAGCTCCCTACTGCATGTCCATCTCCTTCTTTTTAGGAGGCATTTTTCTAGTGCTGTAAAGTTGTGGTGGGCAAAAGACAACAAGCTAATACTAATTAGATCTGCATTATAAAAATCAGTGGTGCTAAAATCACTCAGTTTTTCTAATCATTCATATTTATTTTTCAGGGCATTTTCTTTCAAAAAGAAGTCCTCGTCAGGTACAACCAAGGTGGAAATCCCGACCAAGGTAATCAACTCAAATGTTTTGGCCAACAGGAATGTCAATGTCGCTAAGAACAGTTTGGTGACTAAATCTCCTCTGACATTTCCAAACAAGCCTGAGAGACCTCAAAAATCCAAAATCAACACCTTCTTTCCTGTAAGTTCAAAATGCCAGTTGGACTCCATCAGCCCAGCAGGTAACTGTGCACCTGCAGTCCAGCCTCCATCAGCAGTGGCAGTGCCTGGCAGGGTGTCTACAGCTCCAACTAAATCTGACAAGCAGTTTACCAGCTGCACTGGCAGCAGTTCCACAAGTCTTGATGCATCTCTTGGATTCCCGATGGACAACTGGGATGATTTTGATGACTTTGAACCTCCTTCCAAAGCAAAAAATAACTCATTCACTCCAGAAATATCAGGGAAGTGCAACAAGTCAGTGTTATCTCCTAGTGAAGAAAAAACAGGATCCTGTATAGAAACAGATGAACTGGAGCACAGCGTCGACAAAGCTGAAGTTTCACCAAGACCCAGTCCAATCACGGACCCAGTCGAGTTCAATCTGGAGGATTCTCCAGTTAAAATGACCAGAAGACGTCCTCCTGCTTATCTGAAGTCTGTCATGAGTGATAGTGAAGAAGACAGTAATGTTCCCTTCGAAGCCTTTGAGGAAAGAACAGGTAACAAACTGTTTATTGATGCTTATGTATTATATTTGTACATTGGAGGGCAGACATGGGTCTGGAAAGCAATGAATTACATAAAAAAACAAAACACAGGCTAGTCTGAGTGTCTCTTTTTTTCCTTTTAGACGATAAGAAAAAATGGATTGACCCACAGGTGATAGACCTCGATGAAAACTCACAATTTGAAGATGACCTTGATTGCATTCCCCCTTCTCCGATCCCAGATGAGATCTCCTACACCAGCTCTTCGATTGAGTCCAGGTGAGTGTTTTCAATTTATTATGTTTTTTACCACTGTTCACAGGAGTTATTGTGTTCAGTATACATTGTAGTGAATTAGATGACCCTTAAATTATATTTGTATTATCTGTAATCAAAACCATAATGATCACAGTTAACATTTTCTTGACTTTACTAAACCTGCATGTTTTTTTTCTGTGACATGCAATAATAGTGACATGCATTGTCAATAGTGTTGCATTTCAACATATAAGATAAAACATACATAAGATATAATATTGTTATTAGATTTATTAAAGTTCCCTTGTATTCACAGGTGAACTCCCAAGTGGTGGAAATTTACTGAGGTCATGGTTATGTCTGTCTGCTGTTGGTTTATTTTCTATGTGATTGTGTTTTGGGAAGACTGGCCCCAACTAGAGATTAGGGAGAGCTAGAAACATCTCTCTTGTGTCAGCCATGACCTACTTTTGTCCATAAAATCTGGTGGTTTTGGACTCATCTCTAAGAAAACCTGTATGCAATACTTTGGGGGCATTTTGTTTCCTGTTTCCAGAAGTACATTCAGCTAAGACAACAGAAACTGACCAGAGAGTTCCTCACTGACTCACTATTTGTTCATCAATGAATTAACTTTTTTGGTCATAAATGCTAATTTGAAGAAAAATTAACAGTTGATACACAAACTGGCATTAATCAGTCATTTCTGTTGGTACAATGATTATATTGACTCGATGAATCTAGTAGACGATGAATCTGCTGATTATTTTCTTGATTGATCATTTTGTCTATAAAATGCCATACAATTGTAAAAAATGGCTGTCATTATTTCTTAAAGCTCAAGGTGACGTCTTCAGATGTCTTGTTTTCTCTGATCAGCAGCCCAAAATCCAAATTCAATTTATCATCATGTACGACACAGAAAAGTTTCAAATAATCACATTTACAGTAAGAAACTTTCATCAGCAAATATTTGGCATTTTTGCTTAAAAAAAACGACCAAAAAGGTTGTTAAATAATCAAAATAGTTAAAGATTCATTTTCTGCCAATCAATTAATTGATTAGTTGATTGACCTGAACAGCGTGTAAGCATACCTGGGAGTCCACACCTGTCTGTCTGAACTGAAGAAGCCTTTTAGATGAGAGGTGGAACATCTTCAAGAATCTAAAACAAGTCCAGTCGTTCTTTGGCTTAACCCCTCAAGATATAACCTGTGAGCAATGTAGCACTTTCCTCGCAGCTCGCAGGATGTAACATTGCTTTTATTTCAAACAGATCAAAGTTAGCCGATGCTGAATGCATAGACAATTCTCTGCAATCTAACGGACCCATCATGACTCTACACGAACCCTCTGATCACCACTCAAAAGGCAAAACAAGTAGGTGTTACGCTTTTTACTGATTTGTGCAGACCATGTGCTTGTTTTATTCTTCAAATCACAAATGTTTTTTTCTGTTCATTATTTAGGTTGTTTTTTCTCTTCTAATCACTTCTCAGATGATCAACTTTTCAGTATCATGGAGTCCATTTGCGCTCTGGTTGATTGCATCCCTGAACACGAGCTAATAGCACTGTCCTGTGGAGATGAGCTTTTACTGAAAAGGGCTCAAAGGTGTGTACACTGGAGTTGAAAACAGATCTGCTGTTATACATGATATTTAACTTGGTATGATTGCAATTACCTGCCTTTCTCTCCTAGGAAGAGGATTCTTGCAACTGGTGGTGAAACTTCATTGAAGATCCAACAGCCAGACAGCACTGTGATTTCTGAATCCAGCTTTAAAGAAAAATCTTCATTTAGCAGGGATATTTGTAGTGTTATGTCATCCAGCAGCTCTGCACCTGCGGACTCAAAAAAACCTCCTCATATCAGGAGATCTTCAGTCATCTCTTTAGACTATGACTCTGATCACTCTGACAGTATTATTAATGAGAAGCCCTTGCACAATAAAGACAGCAGGAAAACATTTGTGGAAACTGAGATTATCTGTGATTCTCCATCAACCCACAGCTTCACAAAAACATCTCACACTTTCTCTAAGAACACAAACACAGACCTGGATGGATCAGATCTCTTCTTCTCACCCAAAAGGTCAGAAGATTCTGTGCAGAGCAAATCTAATACCCGAGTAACCACTGCAGCTACGCTAGACATAGAACCAGATGACTTTTACATTGACGACTTTGACATAGATGACTTTAATGAGTCGGATATTCCCGATTACTATGACGGACCCCCGGGCTCCTCAGCGTCAGGGCGAAACTCAAGCACTGCGATGACAACAGTGAGAGAGGGGGGACCGAGCACGTCCTCGTGGGAGAAGAAACCAGCAACACCTTCACCTAAACCCAAACCTTCAAAGATCTGCTCCCCTGGTAAGTCAGCATGGGATCGGAAATGTTTTCAGCCATTTTCAACCTCTGTGCAATGACCTCATTTGC
This sequence comes from Thunnus thynnus, assembly GCF_963924715.1. Taxonomy (NCBI): domain Eukaryota; kingdom Metazoa; phylum Chordata; class Actinopteri; order Scombriformes; family Scombridae; genus Thunnus; species Thunnus thynnus. Next base: position 18,513,014 of record NC_089521.1, read on the forward strand.
ATCAAATTTTATTTTGATCAGCCTCTCAGTATTTGGAATGTGTTGACTGTACACCAGAACTGCTAAGAAATATTACAAGATATCAATAACGTATTATATTAAATGATAACTTCTACAGGAACACTAAGTTAAACCCTCAGCATAATCTCTGGGAGTGATTCTGAGATGTTTGATAAATGTGTTATGGTGCATTTTTACTGACTCCATTTTAATGTTTTCCATTGTAGAACCCACCTTCAGGAATCCTGCCCATGATCGCCTGAGAGGGTTCAACTTCCCCCACTCACAGGAGATGATGAAGATCTTTCACAAGCGTTTTGGTCTTCATCAGTTCAGGTTCAATCAGCTAGAAGCAATTAATGCTACAATTCTGGGAGAAGATGCGTTCGTTTTGATGCCTACAGGTCGGTAGTGATCTTGCATTACAGAAGCACTTTTATTGAACTTGCGCATGGAACAGCTGCACAGAAGATGTCTAAATGTCTCTGTAACATGTATTTGTAGGTGGGGGTAAAAGTTTGTGCTACCAGTTGCCTGCCTGCGTGTCGCCAGGAGTCACTGTGGTCATCTCCCCGCTCAAATCACTCATTGTAGACCAGATCCAGAAACTTACCACTCTGGATGTAAGTATGTTTGCTGCCACTAGTCTTTTAAACCTGAGTGAAGCACAAGTCGTTACAATATGTGCTGTATTCTAATACGCAGAAAGTTTATTAGTTGTTTTGTGATGTTCCACATTTTAGATCCCAGCGACAAGTCTGTCTGGTGATAAAAGTGACAGTGAAGCAGGGAGGATTTATATGCAGCTTTCCAGGAAAGACCCCATCATTAAACTGCTCTATGTCACTCCAGAAAAGGTGAGGGTTGTATATTGCTTGTTTATAACAAAAGCTTCACTTTTATTAAGCTTTTAATAACTATTATTTCTGCACGACTGACTGGATTGATGCATGTTTTTTTTTCTTCCCAAGGTGAGTGCAAGTAACAGACTGATCTCCGCCCTGCAGAACCTGTATGAGCGAGGCCTTTTGGCCCGGTTTGTCATAGACGAGGCTCATTGTGTCAGTCAGGTATGTCCCTCTGCTTTATACTCACTTTATACACTGCGGGATGCTTTTATTTAAACTTGCATTTGTGAGTCATTTCCCTTAAATCTTTCAGTGGGGTCACGATTTCCGTCCAGACTACAAGAGATTGCACGAACTGCGCGAGAAGTTCCCTAATGTGCCGATGATGGCTCTGACAGCCACCGCCACCCCCCGTGTGCAGAAAGACATCCTACACCAGCTGAATATGACTCGGCCACAAGTGTATGTGCTCCATCTCAGCCTCTGTTGGAGATTTTTTAACTGCAGTGCTGTTTTGGTTTTGCTGAGTTTAACAGCAATTGCATATTTGTATTTCAACATATTTTCAGGTTTAACATGAGCTTCAACAGAATAAACCTAAAGTACGCTGTGCTGCCCAAGAAACCCAAAAAGGTTGATGAGGACTGCATCAGCTGGATCAAGAAGCACTACCCGCGTAAGTAACTCAGAACAATTTTTTCTGTCCTGGTTCATGCTATTTTCAAAACACTGCTGCATATATTTTGTTGGAAGATTCAGCTCAGATTTGTAGGTGAAGACGTCTGGGTCTATCATTTCTGAATCAGAAGCCCAATCTATTATTATATTTTTGATCAAATTAATCTGTCACAAACAGATGTTACTATTTTATTACTGCAGATCATGATTTTTTTTTTGTGCGTGTGTTTTTAATAGAGGCATGTCAAATTCTTGAGTTGGATAAAAAATAACTTTGAATCAATGCTTTTGTCAAATGATTTACAGCTTACCTATGTTTTTAATCATCCCTGTTTGGGCTTGTTGTGACAATAACGAGAAGCCATCCCTAAATTTGTCCTTGGTTAACCTCTGTCTCTGCATGTTGCAGGTGATTCAGGTATTGTGTACTGCCTGTCCCGTAATGACTGCGACGCAATGGCTGAGAGTCTGCAGAGAGCAGGGATACTGGCTCTGTCGTATCATGCGGGCCTGCGTGATGGCGACAGAGAATACGTGCAAACCAAGTGGATCAACCAGGACGGCTGTCAGGTGAGGACACCTCTCACTCAGTGATAATATAAAGTTACCAAGAAATGAACAAACTGTAGACATTTAACAGTAAGATTAAGAAGATAAGAACACACGCATACCCCATGTTGCTCTTGTGTCACTGTTCCCTTTTGTCTGCCAGGTCATTTGTGCTACCATAGCTTTTGGCATGGGCATTGACAAGCCTGATGTGCGCTACGTGATCCACGCCAGTCTCCCTAAATCAGTTGAAGGTTACTACCAGGAGTCCGGGCGAGCTGGCAGAGATGGAGAGATCTCTCACTGTATTCTCTTCTACACCTACAGTGACGTCCACCGCATCAAGAGAATTATCAGCAGTATGTGGCAAAAAAATAATAGACCTTCCTTATTTCAGGCAAATCTGTATGGAATTTTGTAGATACATATATAGACAGACTAATTTTCCATTTCTCTGTCAATTCTTGGTCCCTTGAAACCACTCAGAACATGTTTACAGAATATATTAGTCGTGTAGACTAAAAGATTTTTTTTTTTTTTTTTATCACAGTGGACAGAGAGGGTGATAAAAACACCAAGGCGACTCATTACAACAATCTGCACAGCATGGTGCACTTCTGTGAAAACATGATGGAGTGCAGAAGAATTCAGCTGCTCGCGTACTTCGGGGAACTGAAGTTCAACAAAAGCTTCTGTAAGGACCACCCTGACGTCAGCTGTGACAACTGTGCCAAACCAAACGTAGGAGTCATTTCTTTGTTCTTCACATATCAAACTCATCACAAAAAACAACACATACATGGCCATTTATAATTCAGTCTCCATGCTTGAATATGTGCAGCAATACAAGATGAGAAACGTTACTGAAGACGTGAAGAAGATTGTGAGGTTTGTCCAGGAGAACTGCGAGAAAGTCGGAGCAAGGTTTGGCAGGACTGCTCAGCAGAACCGACTGACGCTGAACATGCTGGTGGATATCTTCATAGGTACAGTATATACCTGCAGTGCATTCATGTGCTTCCAATAAAAACAATGAAACTAGGGTGTTTAATGTGTTGTACATTTGACAGTTGCACAGCTTTGTTTATATATTATTGTTTAAACTTCTCTCTCTCTCAGGGTCTAAATCTGCCAAGATACAGACAGGAATGTTCGGGATGGGAGGAGCTTACTCCAGGCATAATGCCGACCGTCTCTTCAAAAAACTGGTCCTGGACAACGTCCTGATGGAAGACTTGTACATCACCAACAATGGCCAAGCTGTGTCTTATATATCTGCAGGACCAAAAGCCATGAACGTCCTGTCTGGACACATGCAGGTAACCTATTATACATTGTGTGTGAAGAGCTAGAAATATGAACCCACATTTATTTAGATAATAGTGTTAGATATTGATCAAAACACAAATGGCTAACTGACACTTGTCTCGTTGCAGGTGGACTTCTATGAGACAGAGAGCGCGTCTAGCGTCAGGAAGAGTAAAGCTGCTGTGGCCAAGAACGTCTCCCAGAGAGAGGAGATGGTTCAGAAGTGTCTGCAGGAGCTGATAGATCTGTGCAAGCAGCTGGGCAAAGCATTTGGCATTCACTATTACAACATTTTCTCCACTGCCACCTTGAAAAAGATAGCCGGTAATTTCTGAAGCTATTGCTAAGACTGTTGGACATTTAACAGCAATCTTTTGAATTCCACAACTGCTCATATTATACAACTAGCATATAACTTGTCAAACTTTTTTCAACAGAGAAGCTTTCTTCTGACCCGGAAGCTCTCCTACAAATTGATGGTGTGACTGAAGACAAACTGGAGAAATATGGAGCTGAAGTGATTAAAGTCCTGCAGCAGTACTCAGAGTGGCAATTACCTGGTAACGGACAAACTTAAGTTTTTGTATATTGCAACTTCTTGTACCCTCTGTCCCTTACTATTAAGTAAATAACTTACTGCTTACTTCTGCATGTAATACTAAACCTACGTTGTCTCTGTAGATGAACCGACTGACAACAGTGGAGATGGGTGGATCGACACAACACGAGGAAGACAAGGAGATTACGATGACGAGGACGACATTGAGTCCTCCACCTACTTCCGTAATAAGGCCGCACAGGGACAGAAGAGGAAAAAAGCACCTTTCTTTAAGTATTCCAAGAAGAAAAAAGGATATGGCAACACAAGCACCAACTCTAAAGGGTCTGTATTGTGTTTTTAACTCGCATTACATCATCACATTTATATATAAGCTTCACTTCATGGCTATTTTCTTTTTTTTCTCCTATCTTTCGCCTCGCTGTGCTGTGCTGTGGTGGTGTTGTGGATGCAGTCGTGGCTACAGCAGCAATAAATCGTGGTCATCATCCAGCTCTAGAGGTGGATCAAAAGCTTATCCCCAGTCTGCAGGCCGAGGGTCCAGGAGCTCAGCAGGAGACGCATCAGCAGGCAGGAGACCAGGCTTCTTGGCCGCCCCGACCCCACAAACCAATCAGCGACCCTTTTTAAAGCCGGCCTATTCACACATGGGCTAGGACTGTCGAGAATAGAAAACTAATGGTTCTTCCACTACACTGTCAAATTGGTTTTTCATAACTGTTGTAAATTATAAACTTGTTATATACCAATTGTTAATTGTTGCTGCTCAAATTGTATATTTATTTTCTGTACAGTTATTGTCATGGGGTTTGTCTGGATTTTATATTGTTGTAAATTGATTTGACTTGTCACTGTTCATTTTAATGTACATTTTTGATATTAAAGGCATTTTGAAACACTTTTTTTTTCTCTCTCTTCCTACATTCAGGATTTTTTTCTGCTTGATATCAGTATTATGTTTAGGGAAAAAAAGCTGTGAGTTGAATCTGTGTCATACCACAAAGCCACAGGGAGCCACATCACGTTTTTATTCAATGTTTATTTCAAGTTTGAATAGTTTTATTTAATGGCACCAGTTACAAGGGACTATTGGAGAGAAACAATATTTCATACTGACTTGTACAGAAGGTTACCTACAGTACAAACATGGGTTCGGAATGGATTGGACTGAACAAGAACTGGATTTGGCACATGAATTTATATATATATACTTGTATATATAACGTAATCAAACAGCAATCTCCAATCCCAGGATAGAACAATGCGGACTACATAACACGCCACCAGACATGGATATGCATATGCACTTGTTTACGTGTATGCACGGTCATGTGAGGGTCTTGTCTACTGGGAGCTGGAATAGGAGCAAAATGCGGATCAGGATGTCGTCTGTTAGGGCTGGTTTTTTATCAAACTCTCAGTTCTACATGCAGCATCCATGTTGATGTGACAAGGATTTTGACCAGGAAAAAAAACTTAGGTAGCCAATTGAGAGTAAATTCCCTTCATTTCGATCATGATGAGTTTTGTAATTCCTTTCTATCACATAAATATCAACAAAAATTTTAAAGGATGTTTTAAGGACAGACTATGACAATCTTTAAAACTGTAGTCCAGATTATTTCCTGCAGGTACTGATATGTGAGACAACTTTTTAATTAAGTTGCTGAAAATATGTAGCAAGGCACAGGGGGGGTAGACAAAATAACAAGAACACCTCACAGTATAGTGCAGTCAAATAGAATAACACGACAAAATACAACCTCCGAAAATGCCATTGTTACCTCTTTGACAGCCTCAGTTAAAATGTAACAAAACAAGTATCTAAAATGTAGGATTTGTTGCAGGGCTGTTGTATGGCATTACATCATACTGTGCAGGTGTCTCCGTTATTGAGTCCCTCCTCTGTATATGAAACCGAACACAAAGACTCAATGCTTCTAACACACGGCTGTACCTTCACTGCTGCTTTTCACAGATGGACAAGCTGTTTCTGATTTAGAAACCATGGATGACAATCACAGTTGAGAAAAAAAAACACATCTGGCCAATCCTGTAGCCACCTCCCATGAAGTGAAAAAAAAAGTAAAAGTAAAATATGTAAACATGACACAACAACTGAAACGTAAAGACAGCTTTGTCACAGGAAACATGCCTGTAAAGACAAATTAAGACAGATGCAATAGAGCCAGTGTGCATTACAAACAGTTTCAGACAGAGATGCACACTGTTTTCCCTCTTGGCCTGGTAGATTTAAGGACAGAGTGGTCTGTAGTACAGCTGATATGGGATGTTTTGCCTTCATCTTTGCCACTTTGGTAAACTGCAGAGTTAGGATCCAGGCACAGGGAACAATCTGTCACTTGACAATGAAACAGCAAAGAAAACAGCAGAACAAACATCCACACGAGAGGTCTCTAAGGAAAATTGATTTTTATAAAATGTTATTACTGAATGCAACGCTAACAAAAAATGTCTCAGTGGTCACATTATTATTAAAGTTAGCACAACAGCAATTTGGTAAGTGGTTTTCTTGAAACAGAAAGGATATATTTGACTTATCAAACACTATTCATAGTTGGATTTTTGTACACAAGTTTGTAAATCACATCTTTTTGCTCCTATAGCTCCTCTCACTGATTATTGCTCCTTGAATAATGCTGCCTTTTTTTTTTAAATTGTTGCATGTTCAGAGAGACCACTGAAGCTACATAACGCTGATTGATGTATAAGAAACACCTGTGCAGACTGACCTTTAAAAGATGTCCTGCTAACAACTCAGCCTGGCTGGACTGGTTGGTCATGTTGACCTTTAGGTTATTAAAGAAGTAATAAATATGAAGTATGAATGTACACAAAAAAAAAAAACAAAAACGTCAACCCACCAACCCACCCCGCACCACAAGTTGTTAGGGAAAATGTGCTTCATCTTTGCAACTGCTATTTACTGGATATATCCGAGTTAAAAAAATGATCAACTTGACATAAATAAGCTCCTACACCAGGTTGCTTGCCAACGTAGCTCTAAAGATTTGATATTCCCTCTAGCATTGTGCTCCCTCCACCACAGATAACTACGGTTTGTGAAGGATAATGAGCTAAAGGAGTGGATCCAGCCACAACGCCAACGTGCATGCTACTCTGTGGTAAAGACTACAAGTTAGCCAGGGACTGACACGCTCAGATTACACAGGAGCAAACAAAGAAGGTAGCACCAACGGGCCTTCAGTGGAGCAGCTGCAGGTGCTGGTATGAGGGTGTGTGGGGTCAGGGGGGGTGGTGGTGCTGAAATAGCAGGCCAAAAACAAGCATATCCTGCACAGCTATCAGAGTAATGAGTCACCAAGTGCCTTCCATTCCCAGTTAGTTTTTTAAAACCCACTTTCAAAGACCGACTGATCACTCGGACCTCTCTCAAAGGCCTCTGATATCCCTCAGTCTTCTCAACCTTTTTCTCTCATTTCATGCCTTTCACTTTTTCCTTCCTTCTCATCTTTTGCAAAAGATGAAAAAAAAGGACCTTCTTACTCTTCTTCTTTGACTAAACCTCCACCTCTACCACCTCGAGTCTTGTTTCCATTCCTACATACAGACACACTAACACTCACTTACACCTGTACTTGGTACAGGAGGTAGACACGCAGTACAAAAAACAGATTTTACCTAGAATCCAGCAGCCATGACAGTTATTGCTCCCTCAAGCTATGAGGCAGAAGAGTCTAGAGCCTGACCGATGTATTCGCCGATATTTGTATTTGTATTTTGGTTTATATGAAAATTGAAAATTACTGTGTGTGAGGTACCTCATAAAGTGTCATCATCACATACTGTAGTTTGTCCAGCAGACTCCACTGTTATCTCCACCAAAGAGGTTATTTTTTAGAAAGGCTGAAAATACCAATTATTTTCATCAACGATTAATCTGCCAATTATTTTCTGGATTACACAATTAATCGTACAATTATAAATCTCAGAAAATTGTGAAAATTAAACATTTCTCAGAACTGAGAGAGACGTATTCAAAATCCAGTTTTAAAAAATCTGACCAACAGATCAGAAAATCCTCACATTGGATAAGCTGAAACGGGACATATGATGATTAATCAATTATCAAAACAGTTGGCAATTAATTTTCTAATGATTGATTCATTATTTGTTTTTTTCACACATTTTCTAATTGAATCTTGGAGGGAAATTAGGACATGTGTTTAATTTTTGTGCAGATCCAGTATCGGTCAGGCTCACAGTCACCTCTCCAAACTCTTCAAGTAAAACAAGATATGGTAAAGTTATGAAAGGTGAAAATGTGTTTCTGGATTATTTGGTATTTGTGGTGGTGTAACGAAATCTATAGATTTCATTCTGTACAAATACACGTTTAAAAGTCATCACTAACATTGCGCACACACCGACGACTGATTCACTGCTGGTGGACTGATGAGACGTGAGATCAGTGTTGAGTGGATCTGGATAAAAACCTTGTTTTTCAGTCCCCCTTTCCATATTTCCATAAATGCTTCTGACCTTACTTGAAACACAGCGCTAAAAAAGGTATAATTTAATCTTCAATAACAAAATAACATTTCAGTTCTGTTAAAATATACATGGAAAACCTGTCAATATATTAGGAAACAAACTAATTTGTACAAAAAGTACATCATTATTCTTACTCTAATAATAATAATATAGTATGATACATAAACCTAAGAGCAAGGTTGATTTGAAACCAAAATAAATCATACTCTTCATAGAAAGAAATAATTGAAATTCATTGAATTTCAACTTGATGAAAAATATGCAAATCAAATTAATTGGAGAAATAACGGAACAAGTGAACAAATGAGCACATTCAAAAGTACTTAATTATTAAAACCATATGAGCATTGCACATCTATCTAGACTATTATCTATTGGTGCCAGTGAATCTTTGCTCATCATGAATATTTCTCTAACCGCATCTGACACTACTGGGTCACATAACACTATTGGTACTGGTTCATTTCACTGTATCCTTATAAAATGTTAGAAAAAACATCTTTGATTTTCACCAGATACTCTGTAGACCACTGTGTACTTAATTGTTTCTTAAGACAATCAACAAAATTCAAAACTGCTATCAGTCATCAGGTTCTCAAAAAAGGCATTTGGTAATCACCCTGTCTTTTCTCTGTATCATGAACCTTTACTAACTCACTGTCAGATTGTTCTGTTTTTTTCCTGATGAGGTGGATCTACTGTTTATACTGTTGACCTCTGATGGGGATGAATTCATACCAAAAGATATTACCTCACATTTACTTCACAGCATAGGCCTATCCACTCTAACCTAACTCACTTCCATCTTAATTTTAATGATCAATCAATTTCCTCAATTGCCATTCATCTTACCTCCTTTTCTTATGCAAATACAGGCTTAAAAGTAATAAATAATAAATGAAGGCAACGTTCATCCGTTGCAACAAAAATCCCGCGTTCCTGTAAAGGAACTATTTAAAATTCTTCAGTTCTTTGATTTCAGTTTAGATTTTTTTCCTTTGTGTTATTTGAAAAAATAAAATACCTGAAATGACTTGAAATTTAAAAAAAAAAAAAAGAAAAATGCAAAAAATGTCTTCTGGCTTTGTAGAAAAAAAAGAAGAAGAAGAAGAAAACAAGCGAAACGAGGAGGTGAGTGGGTGGGTGAGGGGGGGAGGGGGGGTAACTCAAAGTGGAGGGGAAGAGAGATCCTGGCCCAGTGTTACCAGGAGTGGTCCAAGCTGTATGTCTGCAGGAGGATGATGAGAGAAGCAGGGTTCATGGTTGGGACGAGGCTGCCCTCCATCACTCCGGAGTCCTAACCGTCTTCTCAGACCCCCGAACGGGCTTACGAACTCTACGACCTCACTCTCACTTGTTAATGAGCAACTCGCCCACCCAGCGGAGCTTGCAGGCAAACCACCGCCTGAGGGGACAAAAGTATTCGTAATGGAACTGCTCAAATTCGGGGGTCTGGCGGATATCACGTAAAAATGCAATGTCAAGGTCTGACTCGGTGAGGATGATGAGGAGGAGGAGCAAGACAAAGAGGAGTCCAATGGTCACAAGGAGCAAACGGAGGACACTTAAGACAAACTTATTCACCTGTTCCACCTCGCTGAGTGCCGTGTCCCCCCCTGCACCCTCTCGTGCTGATCTACTGTCCGCACCAAAATCACCCCCTTCCCCAAGCGAGGGGGTTCCCGCCTCCGACTCCTTCTCCTCCTCGATGCTGCAGGGCGCCCCGTTGATCTGGCGCGAGACAGCCAGCTCCATGCTGTGCTCAGCCACCGGGGTGGGCAGGACGCTGTCAGAGGGGCTGTAGGCCTCGTCTGAGATCACCGCCGTCCCCTCGCTGGCGTCTGTGGCCTGGCTCCGGGAGCGCGGCATGAAAGAATCCCCGTGGGACACTGAACGCACTGGTGTAGAGTGGGCACTGTCACGCAAGGACTCCAGACCTTGTAGGAGGTGGGGGGGGGGGGGGTTCAGGGAGGAAGAGGAGGAGGGGAAACAGACAGGAAGAAAGGAATATTACGCACAATTTAAAGTTTGGAAAAAGAGATGACATGGCATGATGTGGTCATTCATCCTGCGTACTAGTGTGGCGTTTACAGACACCATAAACTGTAGCTCTGGCACTAAATGCTGAGAGGACTCTTTCCAGTTTGTCCAGCAGAGGCAGACACACAGTCTCCAACTTGAGAGCAGAAATCTGATCATGTTTCCCCTGAGTCAAGCAGACAGGGGGGATATTGTTATTGAACAGAAGAGCTGATCCCTAATGGAACAAACCATCATACGCTGAAAGGGCAGACCTCATTCAACAACCACTGAGTGTACAGACCCATTAAGACAAAGTATACTTGAGAGAACATAAAATAAACCAAGCCTGCTTCCAGTTAAAACAGCCAGCATCCTCTTTGTATATCTACTAGCTCTTTCTAAACTCAAACTCTAAACTCTTCCTAAAACAAACATGATAGCAGAGGCTACATTACTCATTTTGGTAGTAGTAGTTTCCCATATCAGTTGCTTTGAAGATTTGTATGATGATGTTTAGTATTCTTAAAACAGCCTCAAATCATAAATATGAACCTGCTCATTGATTTGCAACATTGTTTCCAAAGGTCTTGTACAGCTGTAGATATTAAAGCAATAGCTTCCTACTGGCATGGCAAAGTCTGAGACGTCTTCTCAGGGTATATATTTTCATATTGCAGTAGTTTCAAGGCTTGACAGATTAAGTCTATTATACTGTTACTGTACAACTGCACTATCTACTCTGCAGCAGAGGTACCAGAACAGTATGTGTCTACAGTGTACATGTCACTGAAGATGAGCTGTGGCTGAGCCACTGCTGACGATATCACATTCTCCAAAGTGTCCAAGCAGCAACATTACACCTTCAGCATGAAGAGAAGGGATTAAAATTCAGCTTTTGATGAGGAAGCAAATCAGGAAAAGTAGGGACGGATTATGTCCAGAGTCTATACAACTGTTGACATGAAACTCCTGTCAAGTGAAAAGAAAGACCCATAAATGGCTGGATGACTGTCAGCGGCCATCTTTACTTAGTGTTGATCTGCTTAAACTTAGCCTACATTATACTTAGAAAAGTGAGGCAGCAAGCAGAAAAGCAATGTTTTAATTTGTGTTTTCTAGGGGAAAACATGCAGAGCTGTTTTAATTTGATACTTTGTATACACTGAAACATGCCAAATGCCTTTAAATACTGTATTAAAAATATTTGCACATCTCAATGGACGTATTGCACTCAAACAAAAATGAATGTCCAATAACTAAGACCTCCAAGGGGGACAGCAAACCACAGGAATGGTGTTACTCCCTCCCCATCAACGCTGATGAGATGACGACTGATTTAAAATAGAGAAAGCCATTGGCACCTCCATGTACAGCACACTCCTGGCTGGATCTATGACGAGTTTACCTGGAGTATTGCTGCGGTGCATGCCGGGCAGCGGAGTGCCAGGAAGAGGGGTCCCACTGATAGACTCCTCCTGCCCAGTCAGGGCAGGGTACAGTGGCAGGACGCCCAGGGCCTTGCCCAGCATACGAGGCCCCAGGCTCAGCACGCGAACCTTCACATCCCGGTAGCAGTGGTTGATCATACGCAGGTGGACGTTCACCCGCGTGGTGATGCGGATCAGACACTTCACCATGGCTGCAACATGTACTTGTTTATCCTGTCCTTATGGTCCCTGTCCTGGAGTCCAGGCCACAGTCTCGCTGTGTGTGTGTGTGTGTGTGTGTGTTAGGCCGCAGGGCTCTTCCTTAGTTGCAGGTTGAGGAGAGGAGTGCGTGAGGTGAAACGGTGGGTTTCTGCTGCAGTGCTATGATCGTCAGCATTGGTCTGGCCTAGTTTGGCCCCACCCAGGCCAGTGACATACATGGAGTAGAAGACCCACGCTATTTTCAGCTTGGGTATTTATACCACTTTAAGACACTCAGTCAGCACACATTGGGGGTGGGACACTCTTATAGCTCTCTTGAACCCACAGCAGAAGACCCTCAATATGCACAGTACACCGGTTACTGACCTCTATTTATCTTGGTGTACAAAGACTTACAGTACGCACTTGAAAGGCAGGGCCACAGGGTCTCACTGCTGCTTTTATGTGGGGGCATGCAGGACTGTCTGCCTGCTGTGTCCATCTCACTAAAGGAGGCAGTGAGGCCACCTGTTCTGGGCCAGGAGCCTGCAGGTGGGCTGAATAAAAAGTGACTTTAGCTATCACTTTTGTTGGCGCAAGAAATACACTAACACAGAATAACACAGAAAAGACACACAAACCTCGAAATGTTGCAGGCTGAGTGACGCACACACCTGCAACATGCCCCACCAGTTCCTTAAGCATGAACTGGGCCAAATGGCTCTAGTTACAGCGTGTGTGTGTGTGTGTGTGTGTAAGTGTGAGCTCAAGTGTGTTTTTTCAAGTAGGGGAGGAGTGCTTACAAATAGGACTAATGGCTCCCTGATCCATTTAAAAACTCATCTCAACTCAGAACATTATCTATGATTATATCTGAAGAATGTGAGATCATAACCGCTTCCCGGATGGTGAAACTGAAACTACAAATTATGTGTTTCACTTGATGAAGATGGCACGTGGCCTCTGTGTGAAGCTCATTTCTTACCCTCCATGATAGATATGTGCACAGCTCTCCGGCGGGTACGTGGCACACTGCTGAGGCGAGGACCATGGGTGATGGATGGACAACTTCTGCTGGGCACTAAGCCAGCCCTGCAGAGACAAACACAGACACAAATGCACAAACGTCGCTGCACTGACAAACAGCTATGAATGGAGGTTACTCATACAGTAGCGAGTAGGTGCTGTTGATATAAAGACATCTACAGTAGCTTGGTGCCTAAAAAAAATGGAGGAAAACTACACAAAAAAATCTGATTGAGAACATTCTGACCTCTCCTGAATTTACAACTCTACCTGTGTATTTCTGGAGGCTCGCGTTTGATTTTGGCACTCTGCTCCATCACCTCTTTTGCCACTCGTCCACTGTTATAAAGCACAGAGACGATGCTCAGGATGAGTTCCACATACACACACAGGCACACACACACACACACACAAAACCAGGCACCCTGGTGTCACAAAATGCCATGAGAGCCACCACTGCAGTGGATGAGTACAGTATATGAGCATCATGATTCAATTAACCCGGTGAATTCAGGTTTGTGTAACTGAATTACCACCAGTCAGACAAATGTACACACAGACTTGTCGGCAGAAATATCAAAACAATGACCATGATTTGCCCTTTAACAGTAAGCTCAACATTTAACTGACTTCACTTGTGTTTTCACTTTACATACAGTCTCCATACATGAATATCATCTGATATTTTTGTAAAATTGCTTTTGATGTATTTAATCTTGACCTTTCAACAGTCAAATGTGAATATTTTCCTCTTAAAGGGCAGTTCATTCACATTGCAAGAAAAAAAAACACACATTTTCTCACATAACTCTAGCGGTATCTGGATATGCAGAGTTTCAGTTTTATCTGCCCCAGGATTTGAGTTATCCATTTTGTACCACCACCCCAATAGGAACAATTTCTTCCATATTAAGTAGTCTCAATTAAAAACTCCTTACAGCAAAGTCCTTGGATCACCCAGAGTAACCAGGATATTGTCTCTGGAGACACATTCCAAAGCATATTTTCAATGCTGCAAGCGCCACAAAATAATTTGCATTCACGTCCAGATGCAGGAATCTTGCAAATGGATATCTCAAAACTTTGACAGATAAAATAAAAACTATGGCTAGATAGCACTGAGGATAAATGAGAAAATGTGTTTCTTATTTTTTCCATTTTGGGTGAGCTGATCCTTTAATGTCGGACAATCTCTTGGGCATACAGCAGATACAATGTGATATTGCTTCATATGATCAGTCTCCTTCATTTTCCCCTCTGTGTCCTCTATCTTATGAGGTGTCAGTCCTATCCTCCGGGCAAAGGTAGGCTGACGTTACAGCACAGAAGGCCAGAAGGCCGCGTCTACTGGGAACACTACTTTCAACTTCCAGCTGGGGGTTTTCTGCAGTGTCCTCCCCTCCCTGTCATCACTCACACGGTCTTCTCATGTACTCTACCTGTAACGGAAACGGCTGCCCTTGAAGAACAGGTTGCTGCTGGACACCGTGCGAACCTGACTTGACTTCTCGAGCCTGATGGAGGATGGGTGAAAAAAAAAAAAGAGAGAAATGAAGGACAGGAAGAAAATTGAAACAATTTAATTTTCATTCTTGCAAGAATATGCTCCCAATATGATCACACAAGGAAGTGTGAATACCTGTAATCTTTGCTTTCTGTATCCCAGAACAATGCAGAAACCAGGATGAATATCCTGCTGTTAAATTATGCATGTCCTCTCTGTGCACTATAGGCACCGCATCCTCGGCACGTCTCCATACAGTATTCAATATATTTATATTGTCATAGTAAGTGAGACATTAATAATTAATGGTTCATTTTGCTTTCAAGGGATGTATGTGCCTCTCTGATAGACGGAACATATCTTTGTGTTCTTTTGCCTTTTAGCCCCACAGACTTCTTATTAAGGCACGACGGTCCTAATAAGTGGGAGGCTGATAAAATATTATCAGTCTGCCACTTCAGAGAGTCATCAAAAGGTCACAGCATATTAACTCCATCCATCGTGCTCGGCTCTGCCCTTCACATGCCCCCTCTCTTTCTCTCTTTCCATCTGTTAACCCCCACACACTCTTCATCACCTGAGCCATCAGCCCGACTCATTACTACACCACTCCCGGCCTCTGAGTTCACAGGCTGCTTATTTTTTTTAATCACCTTTTCTAAGCTGGAGAGAGCAGAGGGAACCTGCGCTATAATTCGCGGCTGAGACAGGGGAGCCATATTTCAGAAGGAGCGCCAAAGTGCTTGCAGTCTCGTGCGAGTGCACACTCATTCATTAAAGGTCAGCGGCAACTCACGCTTCATTTTCCCATTGACAAACAGCCTGAAGTGAAGGGTTTTTAAGGACACTAAGGTACCGTAAGAGTGCTCAAGGATACAGAGCAGGTATCTACATTATCACAGTGCAGGGGGGGGGCGGGAGGGGAATGAAAGAAGTAATTTATAGACTCACTTATAGAAAGCTTGGTTCTCCACTCCGCACTTCCAAAGGTGCTTACATGCCTCAGGTGTGGGTGCAAAGTATGTCAAGATGATCTGTTTGTCCTGCACGTTGAAAATAAGAGGGCGTGCAGGACAATATAACACACTGAGATAAAATCACACATATTTATACCACACTCTAAAAGCAGTGTCATCAGAGCATGCATTCCTTAAGACTTTTATTCAACGTCCAACAATTCATGCTCTCACCTCCTTCTGATTTGCATATATGTGGAACGTCTTGCCTTCAAACTTCAGTTTGGTTACCTCGTTCCTGTCCAGGAAAGAGCCACAATAGTCACACATACAGCGAGGGGAACAGAAAGCCACAGCCTCTTTAAATATTCATGAAAACCTCTTTGAGATCACATAAACAGCAATGGAGCTCTGTGTCTGGCCAACAAAACAAATAACTGATAATATTCCCTGCAGACAGGGAACAGAGAACGGGGGAACCTGAGCTCTGCTGAGGGCAAACAAACAAGGCAATTATAAATACTGCCAACATAATACATAACAAGTCAGTCTTCATTAGTATAACAATGCCTTTCAGAAGACAGCACATACACAAAAAGACAAATGTTAAGCAGAAATGCATCATGTTGTACACATTT
The DNA here is from genome assembly GCF_963924715.1 of Thunnus thynnus. Lineage (NCBI taxonomy): Eukaryota > Metazoa > Chordata > Actinopteri > Scombriformes > Scombridae > Thunnus > Thunnus thynnus. Next base: position 18,529,266 of record NC_089521.1, read on the forward strand.
TCAATTTCTTAGTGAATGCAAATCAGCAAGTGTTCATTACAAGTAGAGACTTCTGGTATCTTGCTTTTGTCGTGATCTTCTGCTAAGTGTTGTGAATCTAGCTGGTGTAATTAGCCATCTGTGCACATGCTAATCCCCAGCTCTTGTCACAGGTAGAGGCAGATGGATAGTATGTGTCGACTGCGAGTGTACAACCAGCTGTGGTGCACATGCTGCTCGATGTAGAATGCCCTACAGTAGATCACTGTACTTTAGATCAGGTAAAACTGAAGCCTACACAGTGTTTTTTTCTGTTACAATTTATGCAAGGAGTCAAGCAGTGTGCTGGGTTTGGCTCACATAAGAGAATGTTGCACATTTGGCTCACCATTTGAGAAAATGAACTCTCTTGTTTCCCTGAAGGACCACAAAACCAAACGGTGTGAAAGCAAGGAAAGCTGGATTCCCAGACACATCCTGAAAGACACAAATAACCCACAACACAAACATAATTCAGCAGCATGTTTTAACATATAGGGAATATTTCTGTTTACTCATTTTAATGCTAATCTAGAAATAGCATAGCAGTGCTTGAAAAAAAAACACCACCCAACCTTGCACGGATGCGGATCAACACCATATGTCTCCAGCATCTGGGCTTTCTGCAGGAAATTACGCTCTGATGTTTCAGGCGTCTGTCCACTGAGGGAGGGCAACAACACACCAAACATCTGTGTCAGTCTACCATTAAAAATGGAACAAAAATTGTCTTAAATTCAAAAAGCCAAAAACAAATTTCTGATGATGTCTCAGATTCATATTGAGGAAGACTGAAAAAGGGCAGACCAAGGTTAGACCCAAACAGATCAAACATCAAAATTTGATAAGCTGAAGCAAAATCTAAAAAGCACTTATTCTTCATCTTAGTTTCAACTCATTCACATGTTGTCAGGAGTTTTTATAAAGCAGCTCTGTTTACTTGGTGGTGAGAAAAGAAGAAGCCACTAGTGGGCAGCAGAGTCTCATACTACTCCTCCAGCATCAAAACTAGACATGGTTGATGCAATTCCAGCTCTATTGTGTCTCACTGAATATCATTAAACAGACATCTTTTGTCTTTGAGGGGTTCTTTTTTTTTTGTACCTGTCACAAACTGGCTCAGGAATGTGACAAAGGAGGGAGACCATGCAAGAATATAGTTAAACCAAATATCATTAAAACTAAAGCTAACAAAACAAGGTGTTTAGAACAAAGTGCAAAACCAAAAGAAAATGATGCAGGATGTATATGAGCAGGAGGAAGGGAGAGAGAAAGTAGCCACATGGGCCAGCTTTTATAGCTTGGCAGGCCCAGGTGAACCATGTTACACTGACGACCCTCCGCTGTCAGCCAATATCCAGAAGGCAGTGGGAGGGCGTCACAGTACCAGTCATCATTAACCTTTAAACTGCCTCTTGAATAATGTACGATAACACAGTGGCTCATTTAAACACTCATTTTAGAGCAAATCAGAGCCAAGAAGAAATGGTCACATGAGTTTAGTTCAAATACCTACTTGGTCTTGTTTTCTGGACTAAGTGTTGAGGAGAAACGTTTCATCAGCTCACCTGCTGCCTGTCAGAGTAGTATGTGTGTGTGTGTGTGTGTGTGCAGTTCAGCCCTTTCTAATCACTTTCATTATTACACTGTGCAGCTCCTACTGTTAGGGGTGCTTCCAGGAGCGATCACTAATAACTGTGCAAATAAAGAGCAGGCTATGAGCTCAAGACAATCCAACTGTGTTATTTGAGCAGATAGGAGAGAAGAGAATGCTTTTCTCCGCCATCTGCCCAAATAACCGACAGTAATATGTCTGGCTGACCCAATACAGACCAACTGGATGTCATTACTGCAGTCAATTGAAATGTCAGAGGAAGTGTGGTAGTTGTTCAGCCTGTATGAGAGCAGGATCTGCAGGTATGTGAGACTGAAAGGGAGGCTGGCATTGGAGGTGCAGTCTTATATATGTTTTATATCTTACATCAGCTCTGTCTTGTGTATATCTGCAATCCGGCGCTCCAGTTTCTCCGAGTGTTTGGGGAAGAACTGGAATTTGGAGCTGTAACCTTCAGGATGCTTCCCAGGGTCATAATCACCAATCTCAGCTGGGGGTAGAAAACAGAAAAAGTTAAATGTTAAACTTTCAGTGCACGTGAAAGTTGAACTGATGTCTACAGTTTTAGGTACACTGCTGCTTTTGCCAGAGCAGACAGACTGAACATGCTCTGGATTATTTGTGCTCCTTCATGCCACGCTGACTGCACTCCCTCGGATGACCCTGATGCTGATTTCTCTCTGCAAGGAGGACCTGACCAGGCAGCCCATCTTTAATTCATGAGCCCCTCCTCCAGAGAGCCTGCATCCCCTCAAACACTGTGCTTTCTGTGATGTTGTGCCACAATACCCCGTGTGTGTTGTTTGTTTGTGTCGGTATTTGTGATTGTGTGTGTGTGTGTGTGTTGAGAGGACGATAAGATGCCAGATAACTACTTCAAATACATTATAATTGAGCGTGATCTCTTGGTTATTAAAGACTGTGCAAGCCATTAAATGAATTATCATACAAAGTACAGTTTCATAGTCTATACCCATATGAATAAAGCACATCTGATGACCATAAAATATGTATCACATATCTTAATCCATAGAAAATTTTCTCTCTGTGACTATGAAACACTACAAGCATATCCTTTGAGGAGCATTATACTGTTACATTCTTATAATATCACTTCATTAAACTCCTTTCCACATAAAAATCTATTTGCCCAGCTGGAAGTATTTATCAGCGTGGTGAACTACAGGCCCTAGTAAAACAGTGAAAGAGTGGTGCAAGTCATTCCCATCTGTCACCTTTCATTACCTTGAAGGATGAAGGCAGCAAGCATGGCCGCATCCGAGGTTTTACACAGGAGCCGGCCGTGGTAGAGGTCTCTCTTGATTTGCAGGAAGACTAGATATCTATGAGGAAAATGACATAAATCAGGCCTGCTGATAAGCATACTGATGATTCATGAGTCATAAATACCCCTAAACCGCTCACACACTTCTCAGTAAAAAAAAAAACACTGAAAGAATAAAACAATAAAAAAGACAACAACAAACCTGATAAACCTCAAAGACTGTTGAGTTCACTTTCCCTATGGGTGCTTTGAATATTTCTTTTTGATTTAGCTGAAATGAGGGTTTTGTTTGGGGGAAAGAAGAGTAGGAGGGCCCTGAGGGAAAAGCTGCTACTGTGCTTCTCTTAAAGCCTCCAGCCTAGTTTCAGACTAACCCAACCAACCAGCTCCTGAAGCATGAAATTTACTCCGAGAAGCATATGTGATGATGATAATGATGACTATTATTATTGTTATTATTATCATTATCATTATTATTATTAGAGATGAGGAGAACACATGCAGTGATATTATTAAAATACTCCTACAAAACTCCAAACATGAACGAAACCACCCGAATAAGACATTCGTCTCATTGTTTTACATAATCCTGCCTCTATCTGGGCTAATAACACTTGCTGTAAGGAGACACGCATTAAAAAGCTGCTTACATTTCCCATGTCGTTCTCTCTGTAAGTAAGTACAATAGATCCTTTTGAAGGTGTAACAGATAAATGGGTAATAATTCATGCATTTAGGGTTGCGGGCTTTGATTTTTCATTGTGTTACAACAAATCTGTATTGAACAAACATGAGCTCAGTTTGAAGATCTGATGTCTCTGAGAGACACATCTGACTGAGACACTTCTGCCTGGTGGACAGGTGTAATTATTTTCCTACAGAGCTCACTGCTGTCACACATGCTGTGATGAGGGTTTCACGTCAAGACGCTTGAAATAAATACTCCTATGTTTATTTTACCACAGAAGTGGCGCATCTTTCCTGAATTTTGTTTTGCACGCCCTTACTGTCCACACAATCCCCACAGAGTATGACACGAGGGAGCACATGCTGAATGAGCCTCGTGTGTGATTGATTATTTACCCTCTCTCTGTCTCTCGCTCTGTGGTCTGCACCATGCTCTTGCCCTCTCCACTCTCATCATCATGTATCACTCTCTCTCTCTCCTCCTTCCACTCCACAGCCTTTTCATTCTCCCTCCTCTCCCTTTCCACTCTCAATCAGCACCCTTTGCCCCCTGTCTCCTATACCCTCTCTGCTCATTATGTACACTCTACATGTGATACACGTTTCATCTCATTACACCTCGGAGAGAGAGAGAGAGAGAGAGAGAGAGAGAGAGAGAGCAGACTGCTCTGTCCATGCAGTGATGAATACAGCAGTAAACTGTAGATGCACACAAATGGATATTCTCCACGTTATTTGGAGGCAGTAAGTTAGCTGGTAAAGTGTTTTGCAGTGTTTTTAATTTGTCATATCTATCTTTTCACAAATTAACTTGAGAAAATATTTTGACAGGACTACCAATTATATTTCAGAAAGTAAGCTGCTGGTGAATGCTTTTACATTCCTCCCTGCTTCACAAGTCCTTTTGCAAACTGCGTTCTGTTTAATATTTATCATAATGTTTTAGACAGTAAAGTACTTGCGCATTTTAATTATGAAGGATATTGTTTTCGAAACAGACACGTTTGATGTGCCTAGAAATTCGAGAGCACAATCTGTACCAAGCGCATCTGCTTTTCACAGGTTTGTCAAATGATGGCAGCCTCTCCATGAAAAAAAAGTTGTCTCTCTTCCTCTCTGTTAAACTGGGGGAACCTGAAACAAAGTTAGCTGTGTCAACTCATCTGAAGTGAAAGCAACAACGCGAGGTCATACCGAGTGATTTCCTCCTTGAGAGCAGCGGGCTCGGGAGGGTAGAACTTGACTCTCAGACACATGGTGAACGGAGGCTGAGCTGCAGGAAACAAACACAAACCGTTAAAGAAATGGACAGGAATCCTTTCGTGGTGACAGATCAAACATCAACAGCACCATCTTACCATCGATGAATCACTACATTGTAGCAGAGCTGTTTTGTATCTTCATCAGTTACAAGATTAAATGTCTGACACCAACCAAAGTGCTCCAATGTTGAAAAGCACAACTTAATCAGTCCTTCCCCTGCATGTATTTTTTAACACACTTATTTAGTATGGACTGCAGCTAGCATGTATTATACTGGTGCATTATTTATTGGTTGAAGTGTACTATACTATCTTACGCATATTTATTATGTTGTATGTATGAATTTTATAACATTTCTAGGATGCCTTTTTAAGGAATCATTATTAAACCACAGATCATTAACATTCCTTTTTTTCTGTTGATCAATAAGCATCATTCCTGTCAAATATTTCAACTGATCAATCGTTTTGTCTTTAAAAGTTAAAAAAAGAATTAGACCCAGGTTACATGAGCCCAAAGTGAAGCAATTTTAATTTCTTTGTTAAAAGTTAGAAAACCCAAAATTTACAACAATGGAAAAAAGCAAGTATGTCATCACATTTGCACAGATGTAAACAGTCAATGTTTGTGTTTTCACTGGACTAATGACATAAATGATCAGTTCGGCATTTTGGGAAATCTGCTTATTTGCTTTCTTGAGTTAGGCAGGAAGATTGATATCAATCTCATGTCTGCTTAGTAAATATGAACCTGCCGCCAGTAGCCAGCTGAGTTAGGCAGGAAGATTGATATCAATCTCATGTCTGCTTAGTAAATATGAACCTGCCGCCAGTAGCCAGCTTAGTGTAGCACAAAAACTGGAAACAGGAAAACAGGTAGTGTGGCTCTGCTAACAAAACCTTGTTAACAAAATCTGCCTACCAGCACCTCTAATGCTCATCGATTAGCACGTTATATCTTGTGTATTTAATTCATACAAAACTGATGTGTAAAAATGGAAATTCAGCATTTTATGAGTGGTTATGTGCTATTTTCTGGCCAAGACCAGTTGCCAGGCAACCAGTGGAAACTCTAGGAAGTTACTGTGTTCCAGCCAAGAAACAACTCGACAAGAAAGCAAATAAGCGCATTTCCCAAAATGCTGAACTTTTCCTTTAGATAATTAATTATCAGTGTTTGCACTGTTTAATTTTCTCTTGTTAAATCAACGCCACAGTTTATTATATGCATTCAAATATACATTATATCAGATCTCATAGAGAGGATGAAAGATTTAATCATCCAATTTCCAAGATTATCCGCAAAGATAAACATTAACTCACAGTACTTACATTTCATTTGCTTGGCAATTGATTTTGTGAACTCCAACCAGTGCTGCATTAGGAAGGAAAACAGATAAATGTAAATAATTAGATAGCGACACAAAAATCCTGTCAGAGTAATACAAACATCTAATCATTCAGCTGACACTTGCAACACTAGTCGCTATGATGTTCAGCCGTCACCACTGACAGATTTCTGGGGAAACCTGTTCGTGTAACCACAGAACCTCTTGATGATGATTCGAGCGCCTAAATATGTCAGAGCTGTATAGAATATAGAGTTTGTGGGGTTTTCTTTTATGAAATCATCAAAGATTTCAGGCGAATCAGATCAAACAGCTCTCATTGCAGTGGAGGTCTCTTGAGAGACTGTCAGAGCAGTAAGGCTGATTAGACAACAGGTTTTGATTTAACAGTGAGCTCCTGCTGGTGGTGACAGTTACACAGGATCTGCGTCTGTGGCCAGATTCATCACTCTCTCTGAGAGCATTTTCACTCTCCATCTCTCTCCCAGGTTGCCTTCTCGCCAACTAAAACCCACCCACAGCAACAACCACCAAAATAGTCCTGAGCGACAGCATAGGAAAGGCAGCATCAGCAGGACTTGGCTCTTGTCCGCAGGACAACAAAATGATCCGTGAACATGTGAATACTTCATGAATCAAGCAGCGCTACTACATGCCTCTCAGCAGAGGAGCCTGATGGAACAACCGTCACTCTGAAAGGCAGCGTGAATAAGGAAATCTGAGGAACACAACTTTTCACTCTGGTCCACAGTCTCACTCTCATCCCTGGACTAAAATCAAATCTGATCAATTTTTAAAGTATAGCCAAGCATGTGATTTTTATATAGACACAAAGCAACACAGCCATGTCTGTATGGAGCCATTCTGAGTTCACATTTGACCACTTCTGCTTCTGACAGATTTCAGGTTTAGCATCTTTACTTCTATTCAAAATTTGATATTTTTCTGGATATTAAATTAATAGTTTTTTGGGAAATACCTTAACTTGCTTACTTGCCGAGAGTTAAATGAGAAGACTGATGGATAGCGCTTGAGCCAGCTGGTGATTAGCTTAACTTAGCATAATGACTGTAAACGGGGAACAACTAGCCTGCCTCTGTCCCAAGTTCAAAAATCCACCATCTAGGACTTCTAAAACTCACAAATTAATGTGTTGTTAGCTAGGCTAACCGTCTCCCAGCTCCATATGTAACGCACAGACAACTACTTTTTTTTAAATCAGCAGTAATGGTACCAACACATTGGACTGGTTAATTTAAAAAACTTCACACAAAACACACACACATGTATGTGTACATACTGTACTATACACTGTGTAGTTGAAATAAACTGCAACACACTCTCAATTAGGTTTTCTCATCCACCTAAAAGACTTTAAAGCCCGTTTGCTTTAATGTTTGTGAATCTTTTTGAGACATAGCACCATGTTCTCATGAATGGATATGACCTTTTGTTCTTGGGTCTCTCTCTAGAAGCAATCTTATTATTTAAAAAAACCATACAGCAACTGATAAATGAATCAAATGAACATAAGCGTGCACACAAAGGACCCTGGTCATGCTCACACACGAACGCTTACCCGCTGCTTGTCTGGATCCACATATCTGATGCCAAAATAGTCTTTCTCCAGCAGGTTGAGGTGGTGGCAGATGAGGTCAAACAGATACTGTCCTTTTGCATCCCGCTGTGATAGAAGAGAAGAAAAAAAAGGCAATTCAGCGAGAAATGTCAACAAAAACAAATCACAAACATGTGGCCGAGAAAAGATTGAACAACAGAAAGGCACTGTCCTGGTTTTCAACATGAGAAATACAGTAATTCCTGCAAGCAGAATGTGCTTTAAATCCTGCCAGAGATATCTTGGATTCATTCAATATTAATACACAGCCAGAGCCATTTGAAGTCTGTTGAATAAACCCCGTCCACGGCTAAAAGAAGAGCTCAAATAGAGTGTGGATTAAATATGCTGAGATCTCGCTGGGGTTTTACTAATACTCTGCATTCTGGACCTCATAAGGAAGCTTCCCTCAGAGAAACAGCTGTGTGTACCACAACACAGAGAGAGAAGACTGTGTCCAATACACATCTGATACCCTCCACCTTGTTCACAACACTGTAGCCTGCATAACATCGCTGAGCAGCTTCAACTGGACATCCTGGATTTTACCAGAAAATTTGGATCAGACTGGAACAGATTTTTCTGTGTAGTTTGAAACGTCCCACAGCGTCCACTGTGCTACTCTTCACAAAAAGATGACAGGACAGAAGCAAATTAAATGCTGCTCTTCAACATAATTCATTGTTTTCCCTCTGGAGGAGTTTTATAAACCTATGAGGGATGCAAATATAATTTGCATAACTACAATAAGATGGATGATTACAACTGGGCGCATCACTTCGACAAGCCAGGTAGAATAATAATTGACAATTCCTCAACTGGAAAGTGTCAGTCACTGTAAAGAGCCTGAATCAAGTCAAAACAGTCAAGAAAATTGTACCATTATATCAGAAAAAAACAAAATTTCAAGAAAATTCACAAGCCTGGATATTATAAACTTGAGAGTTTACATCAAATATTTTCATTCAACAGGAAAACCTGCACTCAGGAGCTGACTTTGACATTTCAGCATCTTGATTTCTGTGGCATTAAAGCACCTGCATCAGAGCATTTTTCCCGTAAATGTGATGAGGTTAGAAGGTGGGTGTGATTAATCAGTGTCAGGAAGACAGCAAACATTAATCCTAGTGCCACTCCAGTGGCTCAATGTCCTCCTCCTTGCTAAAGAGACATCATGAACTTGTGACACATCCCATAACCATCTCAATAGAAGCTTTTTTGTAGAAGCACTTTAATTAGTCCGTCAGCACATATATACACAAATGCCCGTCAGGAGTCACTGCTCATGACAATTGAAGGCTACAGTGAGAGGAACAGTTTATTCCATGGAAAGGAAAATTTTCCAATGAGAGTATTGCTCATCTTTGTTGTAAAATTTAAAGTTCAAGTTAAAATGAGTTATGTCCACATGCTAAATGGTCTGTTAAAGCTGCACTTATCAATATTTCTACATGAACAATGGGTAAAACATCTATGTGTAATGTGAAAGGTAGAGAGAGAGAGTTCTCACCCTCAGCTCTACTGTGCTTCACAGTCTTTCAACACATTGTTCTGGTTTGACGGCCAGCAGCTGTACTGTTTTGGTTCACTTTTGCTGCTTTAATCAGTGTTATTTCCAGACGCAGCAGGAAATAAGAAAAAAAAGAGAAAAACCCCACTGCACACTATCCGCCCAACAACAAAACAGAGATAATAGGAGAGTGAATATTGGACTTATATTCATTGAGGGGATATAGAGACGACTCCAGATGAATGCTAACATTGCTTCATGTCTGCTGGATGTGTAAGTAACTACTGTTTGCTAACATGCTCGCCATATTAACTTCATATGGTGATAATATATTATTTTCTTTACAGCTTGTTGCACTATCCCAGGTGGCAGAAAAAAATCAGTTAATGCAGGTTTAAGAAGGAAACACTCATATCTACAAACAAACCTCATTACCTTTTCAATACCTACTGCCTGTATTGAGTATTGAAAACTGTCAAGTATCAAAGTATGAATACTTAGCCAGATTGTTGTATACTGATTCTTTTTGTAGATATTATCTGATCTGATCTATGATATGATCTGATGAACTGTATTAAATTAAGTGGAATGGTTTTATTAAAAAACACTGCTAAACTAAGGTATGAACATTTTAAAATCATACCCAGCCTTAACCATATATATATAACCATTAGCTGCAGTCTGATGGCCACTCAGGTCTCAGCCCTCATTATGATTCAAGAGGAGGTCAGTTCAGGTCAAGGTTGGACAGCCACTGTCAGCTGCTTCACTCCTCCTTCCCCTCCCTGTGCTTGTTTGCCCTGTGGTGGCAGTAGAAGTGTCACTGGCAGCACTCTCCTCCACGTCATTACTCAGACTGCAGATAACAGGCACTTCATTAGGACAAAGGCCTGTCGATGCCGGGCTTGTCGCTTAATCGCCGTGATTCTCTGTGACCAAATGCCAATAGGAGTTGCTCTACTGGAGGTAACTGACCTTTCTGTAGCGAGACCGAGGGGCTTCATGGGTGCTCGCTACTGTCACTTTGAGATTATTTCCTCGTTGGAACATTACTAACCAATCTGACATCCCTGCTAACTTAGTGGGCCTGGATAAAATACAGAAGAAAGGATCTTTGCAGTGTTCGCACACACATACACACATCTAAATGTAGTTTTAAAATATCATGACACATGTACAAAATTAAAATGCACACAGACAAATGTGTACACAGTGTACAGTGATTTTTTGCAAACTATAGCTTTCATATGGATCAGTCAATCATTCTCCAATCCTGCATTAACTTAAACCTGCATTACTTGATTTTTTTGGGGGGGGGCATTTGGGGGCAGTGGTTTCCTATTTAGTTTCCTATTTACAAATCCAGCAGACACCAGAGCAACATTAGCATCTATTTAGAGTCATCTCATGGCGATCTGATGAATTCAAATCCAACACTAAGTCCTGTTTTTGCTTTGTTTTGGTCTCTACCAACTCCTGAGGGAAATATCTGGTTCTTTAGCTGCTAAATGCTCCACTATGCTCATCAGCTTGTTGCTAAATTTATTAGCCTATTGGGTTGGTAAAAATAATAAAAATAAAATGAGTGCAGCTTTAAACATATGCAAACTCTATGCACATAAACTGCAACATGGACACAAAGCACAAAGCAGGCTAAAAATATATGTGATTTTTTTTGTAATGCATTATTCCTCCCATGGTTTTTATCACCGGGCCTATAATAAGGAGCAAGTGAGAAAGCCCACAACAATTAAAAAAGGGTTTTGAATGGAGAGGACACACTGAGTCAGAAGGGACATCTGCTCTTTTGTTGCAATGAGAGCGCAATGAGAGCGCAAGTTTGTTAGTATTCCACAGCACTCCCACAAACCGCCCTCTCTGCCCCCCCTTCCCCCCCTTCCCTGTCCTTCTTGCTCCCTGGTGCCCCCTACCTCCATCTCTGCCCAACACTGAGCGCAGCTGCTTTATTCCCCCACTGGTCTCCCTAATTACAAGATCGAGGTGATTGCAGGAGAGAAAAGATGTTCTGAAATTTCTAATTAATACTAACGAACCATTTCCTTGTCTGGATTGGCATCGCAATATAACCCTACAGGAGCCTCAACAGACTTACAAAAGGTTTTATTCATTTGATCTGTGGTGGAGGGAGTTTTAAAACAACCAGGTGTGACCTTATTTACAACAAATAATCTTGCTGTGTTGTATTTGGTGAATAAATAAGCCGAGTCTTGAACCTTCTGTCAATGAAAAACAAGTTTGAAATAAACTGTGAGAGAGGTTTAAACTACAGGGATATGAATGCAATAACAAGTCTGTAATGGAGATGGATTTGTTCAGTAGGAAATCACTTGTGACAAAGTGTCACTGTTATAGAGAATAATGTACAGCATCACTGGAAAATTTCTCTGGAGGGGAAATCCAAATAACAAATGCAGTGCACACCATTAAATCTTGGCTACAATTAAAAGGCAGAAGCTCAGTCTTGTCCTGAAAATGCAGGCTTCATCAAGAATACAATGTTTACCTTGTGTATTAATGTAATTTACAAGGGCTGTTTATTCCTGGTTGCTGATTAAATCAATCGCTTTGTGCTTATAATCTTAAAAGGTAGTCACCTAATTGATATGGAGACCCAGTTTTCAATATTAAATAAATAAAAAATAGGTTATGAAATAAATTATCATATGAATAAATACAGACAAAACAATATATTGTAATAATATAATATAATATAATAATATAAAGTAACTATGATGTAAAGTTTATTGCAGGTTATTTTCAATTAATTCCAGTAGGTTTATTTCAAATTGTGCTTTTTTCAAACTCAGTTTTTATTTATAGCAAAGTTTTTAGTAATTGACGGTTTAATATTATCATACCAAATCATCTCATAGTCTTTGTCTGTAAGTCAAAACAAACAGCAGAGCAAGTAAGGTGATTGGCTGGTTAAAGAAACAGCCAATCACATATATCATACATTTTGTTTAGATTTATACATATGATTATTTATTTCATAATGTTTTACATTGAACATTTAACACTCCACAAACAGATATAACTGGAGTATAAGGCCTGATGCATAATTAAGTTTGGATAAACATTTTTCCTTCATAATTATTACATCATTGTGTATGCTTCAAAGAGTTTGCAACCAACTAAACTAAAATCCTATGATCCACTGAGGATGGATTAAGTCAAATGCTGTGCGTCATGGCATGTCGCCAACAAACAAATATGTCTGTATCTCTCCTGAAACAAGCTGATGGACATCTCTGACAGACACAAAATAAGTAAAAAGATCTCTCTGGTGTGTCTCTAACTGAAAACACAGTGGTTCTCTTACTTCCTAAAGAGCCCCATGTGTACAATGGGCACTTTCAGATTAATCATTAAAATGGTCTCCATGTCAACGCAGGAGCCCAGACCATTAATAAAAGATTGTATCACTTTATAGCTGGAGGAGTGGAAATATGATGCCATTGACTGTGTGTGTGCGTGTGTGTGTGTGTGTGTGTGTGTGTGTGTGTGTGTGTGTGTGTGTGTTTATGTGAGCAGTATAAGGCTAAAGATACCAGGAGCCCTGAGGTAATTTCTTTGGTTTCATAAGCAGATTATTTTCTTATGTCCCAGTTGGCTGAGCGATTGTACTGGTTAATGTGTCGGACCCATTCAGCCTCCTGACCGAGCTGCACAGAGTTCAAGTCATGACCCTGCCGCTTCAGCTGGGACTGGGAGCACACAGAGGGCAACCCAAAACCAATTACACTTATTATGAAGCTCCCTTTATTGTGGATCATAAAATCACATATGTTTCTGTCAAGCCATGCAGAGAAACTGAAATTACTTGTCATTCTAGTGAATTTTGAATTAATATGTTTCATACTGTTGCAAGAAACGGTGGATTGAAATAGTTAGTTGATGTTGACTGTTTTTAGTTTTAGAGTAAAACTAAAATATTTCATAAAATCTAATTTATTGAAGAAACAGTCAAATAATTGGTGATACTTTATGGTATTAGTCTGATTTTTATAAGGAATTATTCTATTTTATTAAATTCAAACTCCTGAACCAGCACTCTATAGTATTTGGGCTGCAATATGGTTAAAATCAGTATGATGAGTAATAGGGATATTTTCTATTACCCCTGCATATCACGACATGTCAAATATTGTTAATATAAAGTAATCAAACTGATGTTCAAAGCAATGAGCTGTGTTGCATTGTTATGCAATACAAGAGTCCAAACTCTTCATTTGTGTAAAACAAAATCTTAAGTAACATTTTTTCCCTGTTTTTTAATTAAAAATTGTTTGGAATGAGTCATTTGGACAATATAAATCTGTAGGATGTAATCACAGTACGATTCTGTTGAAAGTCAATCAATGTCAAATTCTCATCCAGCACTAATATATATAACAATCAATACATTGTTGAAAGAAATCAGTGTTTTGTAACAGATGAAATGAAGACTTAAGATAAAGATGTAGACTGTTATAAACTACATATATGGAGTTAATTCTCAAACTGTCAGCCCATTACTGCAAATAAACTTCTAAAGATAACTCCAGTGGCTAATGGGGCGAAAACAAAAAAGCCTTGAGTAAAAAATAAACTTAATGAGTTCTGTGTCTTTGACACAAATCTATAAAAACTTCCTCTCCCATTGAGCCACAGCCAGCCGGTAATTATCACAGTCATTATCTAAGGAAGACAGGAGCAGATGAGGATAACAGATGATTTCTTCCAGGAAATAACTTGTACTGGATGAACTGGTCAGCGGGAGTGTATGAAATCACAGGTTTCATCTGATATCATTTGATACTGCTCCCAGAAGGATGTCAAAAGAAAATAGCGAAGCCAAATACTCCATGAAATGCGACAAACAAAATGGCTTATCTCCCTAAGGTATGGAACCAATTGATCAGCATATGGTCCGACATTGGCTGTCATTGTAATAGCTCAGTGGCAGCTCTTGATAAGGGTTATTAACTTATAGGCAGCCCAGGGCAGCTGAAGGAACACATGTAATGTATAGTGACAGAATATCTAAAGACTGTTTAAAATCACCAGCCATCAAAACAGGCTGCTAAAGTGACAACACTGACAAAGACATCATGTTGTCAGAGTGATGACCCAAGGAACAAATCAGCATACATATAATAGCCTCTTAATCTTAGCTCAATGGTGAACAATGATAAAAGTCACAAGGGAGTGTACACAGAATACACATTTCTTTTTTGTAGCTTTAATTAAAATGAGAAAAGGCCTCCATGTTTAATGGCATACACAGATATAATGTGATACAAGATGACGCTGAGAACCAGAGAAACAGTCTGCAGAGCAGTGTCACCAAAAGTGGGCCATCAAAACATGATGGGAATGTGCAAGCGTTTGCCCCAGAAATGTGAGGAATTGAGAGAATAAGTAAAGCAAGAGAGAGCTGTGGATAGAGTAACATGGATAATTGCTTTTAAAGCTTCCGAGTGGTTAGATAGTTTGAATGGGTGAAATGTGAGTTGGCATTTTATGATTAAGGGAAAAATCCATGGGAGAGGAATGTTCTATTCAGCTAAATGCCAAGCCGTCTTCTCAAGACCGTCGCCGCTCAAAAATTATTTATAATTGATACGTTTTGCTCCGACCCTGTTTGACCCTGCTCAACGATGTTATGAACACTGTTAATGTGCTTTAACACAAATAAAAGCAGAGGAAATTAGTTTCAGAGAACTGGACAATGAGACTATCATCTGGTGAGATCAAATACGCTACAGAAACTAACAATCTGCAAGTTCGGAGGGAAGCTTTGTCTGCTAAGGCTTTAGTGAACAGGATGTTGAGTAATTATTGGGGAAAAAGGTGAAAATGGTTGAATTAAAAGTGATAATTAACTGTGTGATAAATTCATGTAAGCGAAAACTGCAAAGCACAGGATGTGTTACATCAGCCGAGGCAGCAGTATGTCTCTAACTGTAAGGCTAACAGACCTAACAGCTATGATATGTCCCATTGCTCTGCATCTACTGCCCCAAATCATGATTGTGGCTGCATTTAAGGAATGGCTTGTGTTACTTTAGCAGATAGCATTAGTAACTCATGAAACTTCCTTATAGATTTGCATCTTCAGTTTGAAGTGAAAGTGTTATTCTTTTTTCCCCAAATTGATCTTAAACTGGCACACTGCAAATCTTTTAAAAGCTAACCAGTACCAAATGTTTCTTAAACAAACCTTGCACTTAATATCTGTGTCACTGACAAGATACAGTGTTAAAAAGAGGCCACATAGACCATGGTCATACTGCACATACTGCAGGTGAATATGGTTTTCCGTCTATTTAATCCTGTAATGTTCACAGACGTTTGGAAGGAGAGTGATGGAGGAGTGGAGTCTCTCCTTCTACTACTCTACATCTCTAAAGTGAATAGCATTCATAATAGCATTCACGGTTATTCATAAATAGCCATTACAAAACACTGTGTGAGCACGGCCCCTGAGATCCAAACAGGATGTACTCTCAGCACCTGAAAAGTGGCTCTAGATGTGCGTTTGATGGAGAGTTGTTTGTGACGTGTGCCTAAATGATGCTGTTGTCTTCCTAGAGGCGAGAAAATGAATACGTTTCTCAATGAGGATTTCTGAGTCATTAGTCCTTCGGCACACCAGTGATGGATTTCACTGCCAGCCTGGTTCTAATAGCTTTTCTGTAACATTTCTCAGCTGCACATACAGTACAGCTGAGCATTGTGGGTGAACCTATTTCAAAATACACCCCATGTAGACAACCATGCAGAGCTAGAACCAACCTGTCATTGGATTGATCTTTTTTCTAGCCAGCTTTACGTGTTTTGTTTTCTTTAACTATCCACATCTCTGGTTAGCATACTGTATATATTTTTATTGAGTTTCCCCCCCGAGTTGTTCCCCTTATTGCACACCAGTTAGGTTTTTCTTAGTAAAAAGTGTGACAAATACCCCCAAAACAGAATGAGCAGCACAATTGGTGTCATGCTTGGGATTAGCATATAAACAATGCTTCATTTTTTGGCATTTGCACAGCCCTAGTGGTGATGCGCCAGTTCAGTCTCCCCAAGTGTAGAGAAAGGCTGTCGGGCAATGACTCAGTGTCGCTAATTCAGACTAAATCAGCCCCTCAGACCTGACATTTATTCTCATGTACTCTTAACCTCTACAGGAACTGGGCACTAGTACAGTATGCAGTAACTACATTTAGGTTTAGTCTACAGGCATAACACATTGTAGCAGACATGCACATTTGAGTTGTTGGCAAAGGCTGATTCACACATTGACAAATGTCTGTTGTTTATTAGTCCAACAGCCATAAGCAGTACAGTATTGGATTTCTTGGCAGGGGCAGCTGTTAGTGTTTGTGAGCCTTTAGTGGTTTGTCATCAGTCTCCATTTTATAAATGGCATTTAAGAACATTTCACTCTAACGGAAACTATTCCCTGTCTGGGTCATTGTGAGAAGTTACTGTTAAAAGCTGGACTACTTGGTCTACTAATTGGTCTCAGGCTATAACCTCCACAGTGTGCCTCAGCCCTGGGCTTTTTTTTTTATTAAACAAGGAAGCAGCCAGCTCAGTGAGCTCCAGCTTCATCCTCTTTTCCAAAGTTAACCTCGTGTCAGGCAAAGGAAGCCGTAGCCTACCAGGCACGTCTTCATCACTGGCTCTTTGCAGCCTGCTGTCTCTAAAATATGCGTGGACACCCATCGGGCGTAATTGTTCCAGTACCGTGGCACCTTCTGTTTGGCATGATTATCAGTGATACTGTGCTGATGATATGAAACCCCTTCCTGCGAGGGTGCACACACTCGCTGGTTTCATCTCACAATCCCCTCCTGACTGTGCACTGATGAACTCTGATTGCCTTCCTGTGTCAGAGCATTTCATCTGCGCATTTACAGTCACTTTCGAACGAGACTCAATTTTCCACCTATTTATCACACTTGATAGTTTGCTTGCAAAACTGCCCTTTTTACTGTTACTTTACAGATCTGCTGACACAAACAAAACAGCTGGTTAAGGCATTGCGTGTCTGCTTCAATAAAATGCAGCCGTCAGATCTTTAATGAAAAGCAAGACTGCACGAGATAGAGGGCAGAAAGAAAAGGCTTACTGGGAAAGAAGAGAATTCATTTAGACACAGTTATCTTTTTACTGTCAAACTGTAATTTCCCCTCTGAATTCTTGGTCTTTTTCTATCGTTATTGAAAAGGGATATTTCCCAGCAGCAGCCTCTCCTATTTTTGTGAAGAGGGCTGATTGAATGTGAAATCACAGGAGAAAACATCAGTTGGGAATGACCCTTTTACCACTTTACCTGTACATTTGACTGAATGAATCTGAATCACAGCTACAGTGTGAAAAAATTAAATGGAACACTATCCTGAATATTAGATCAGGATATCAAATTATCTTAAATCTGGATAGTGACTATCATTCACAGCAGCTTGCGCACCTTTCTTAAAATTACAGAACAATGACTATGTGTTTGGTTTGGATATCTGTGAAGGATGGTTTTGCACTTCAAAATCAGTTGGTTTGCAGTGAAGAACAAGCCTCAGGGCTCCATCTATAAAGATTTCCTCCCTGAGATTCACTCCTCCTCTGTCACATTAAGTTAGTCTAATGTGGGGCTACTTTGTCTAAACCAGTCAGCTCGTCTACGAGCTTAGAACCAGTGTTGACCAGAGAGGCAATGACAGACACATCACCAATAAGTTGCTTCAGTAGAGCATAATAGAGTTATGGTACAACCTGTTTATGTCTGGTTACATTGCACCTGTGGGAATGCATGTGAGGGTGAACAATTAGTAGGCAGAAATTCCAGAAGAGATCCTTTTGTAATGGGACACTTTCTTGTCTGAATGAGCTTTGGGGTCCGTGTTTGTACTGTTTTCTCAGGGGGAGACCCACTGAACCAATCAAAAGGCTTAAAGGCTTTCTCATTGTCCTCAGTGTCTGTAGTGTATCTGCAAATCACAGATACAATGACTAGAGTCTCAGTGGTCAGAGCAAGGTGAGAGGCTCTTTCCCTTTTGCATTATTAAGAGCTTTCGAACACTATTGACTAATTTAACAACTTGGTAAAGGCCATGCATAGGTTGCGGACTGGAATTTACCAGTCAAAAGTTTGGACACACTTCAAGTGAATGAGAAGGTGGGAACGGGAACTTTTGACTGGTACTGTATATCTCAGCAAATGCATGATTCTCTAGTGTAAAAGCTCCTGCACTCAGGGCTTCCAACTTTCCTACTTTCTCAGAGCAGCACACCGATAGCACTGTGCAGCATATTGACAAGCGGCTTTAGAAAGCTAAAAATGGTATTGTGACATAAATCCCTGCTGCCTCAAGCCCAAAGCACACAGAAGGTTATTTGACAAGGAAACGTAAGTAAATGCACATTGGCCAGCAGGACACAGTGATAAGACGGCTCCAGAAAAGTAAAGGCAACACATTTAAAGAGAGCAAGAAGAGGCAAAGGCAGCAGAATCCTTTTGTGTTAATTCAAGCTTTTCTGTAGAGTGTAGGCGGAAGCTTCATTTTTGTGACTCTGCTGATGAAGTCACTTCCAGATGGAAAAATGTTTGCTCGACAGACACACTTGTTTGTCTGTGTGAGGGAGTCCTTGTCAGTCAACCAAAAATAACTTGTCAAAGATTAAAGATAAGCTCCTCTTTTTGGCTGGACTGGCCATGGACCAGTCCTATTACTCCAAATGTCTGTCACTGACTGACTGACTGACTCATTGAGTGATGAAGTTACACCATTGGTCAGCCGGCCCAGTGTTGGAGTTTCCCAATTGGCTGTTGCTCCTAAACACGCCCACACCTCCTCACAACCCCGTGGTAAGGTACTGCATTGGCAGATTTTGTGGTGAATGCAGCTATTGCTTCACCATCATATTACAATTATTAATCTTACATAGCCACAAATAGATACATTACCTCATCACTATGCATCCTGCAGCAACAGCTATGTTTAAAAAAGAAAAATAGTATTAAAAATAAGTAGTGTCTTTCTTTCACTTGCTTCCAAAACAAATGCACACGCTAGCCAAGATCTTTACGACACGAGGCGGTGGTGCTCATGGGAAATGCAGTCTTCATTTTGGGAAAACACTACTGCTTTTGTCCACAAGGGCCGCTAAAATCGACACAAAATGAAAGTTCTTTTGTAGTAATTTTAAAATGAGCAAAACACAAAAAATGTCAATTTACTGCGTTGATGCTCTCCATATTCTGGTTACATTTTTCCTTGTCGATAGTGCAAATAGACTACACAATAGGGGTAGGCGATATGGATAAAATCCTCTATCACAGTATATGTTATTTCATATTGGGACATTAATAGATATTATAATATGATACATTTTCTGGAAAATCAATTGAGAAACACTTAATGGACAAACTAACCAGGCACAACTGTGTGTTTTGTCTAATCCACCAAATGACAAATCTTACAAATCAAATTAATATGATTTAACCCTACCCTTGATGCAAGATCATAAAACCATAAACCCATCCTGCTCATTGATTTGCAACTTGCCAACAATGG
This sequence comes from Thunnus thynnus, assembly GCF_963924715.1. Classification (NCBI taxonomy): domain Eukaryota; kingdom Metazoa; phylum Chordata; class Actinopteri; order Scombriformes; family Scombridae; genus Thunnus; species Thunnus thynnus. The sequence continues at coordinate 18,549,190 of NC_089521.1, forward strand.
TCTAATACATCCAGAGATGTTAAAGGTTGCTACCATGGCAAAATCTCTGACAGTATACATTTATCTCATGGTATATATCATCATATCGCCCACCCCTCGATCATTATTAATTTACATTCAAGTTACCTAGTTGGACAAAGACATTTTACTCTGCTTGATAGCTGGATAAAATCAATGCAGGCACAGAGGATGTAACAAAAAAGATACTAGATGTTATTCTGTCTTTGCTGTAGTTGGAGGACATTTCAAAAGTTATGGATATCTGCTTTAGAGCGTGATATTAATTATACCTGACCGATAAAGACAATCATATTGTTCTCTACAAAGTCACACAGAGTGATTCTGATATAGTGCATCTTTGCAAACTGCTTTCAGTGGCCCCCTCGCAATGTGCCTTCAATACTTATGATGACATCCCACATAATTTGTAGCTGCATCTGACTCCAGCACACCAGAGGCATTCAGTGGACTGTAAATCAGTCTCTTCAGCTTTCTGAAGTAAATCATTGCTGCTACAAAATGTAACAACTGCTACCACCGTATGGTGTCTACTTGGTGGATTAATGAGTACGTCTCTGAAGATCTGGCTCTGTATGGTGTAAGAGCTGTATTTGTCTGACTGGCAGACAAGTCGGTTGATTGACTGGTGGAAAGATGCTTGAGCTCCATTTCTCAGAATTTGCACCCTCAGGCTGTTTTAAACATCTCATGCTGAGCATAGGGGCCCTCCTTGGTACCACTTCACCCTTTCCATTGTCTCCAGAGCCCCGGGAAAGATCACTTTCCAGTGGTGAATCCAGCCATAAAAATGCATAAAGCTGTTTGGCCCTGGAGACTGGCTGCCTGTGCACACAGGCGTGAAAGGCCCACCACTGCCCCTGCGTGTCAACACTCTAATGGAGGCCCAAGGGAGATGCAATCTTCTCAATAAATGATTCAGAAATACAAGGTTTTTATAGAATGCAGCTCTGAGTAGTTGTGACAAGGATAAATTTGGCTAAAGGTGGGTCATCAAACTTCCTGCTGACCCCAAGAATAAACTACTGTAAGAAACAACCGACATAGCAAAATTTATTTCGAAACTTATTTCTTCTCAAAACAATACTATTTATGTAATTAATGTCATCTGAAAAAAACATATAATTATTATTGTAGGAAAGTTAATTTGAATATTGTGTAAAATGAAAATTTAGGGTCGTCGACAGAACACATGAAGAAACCTGTGTCTGTCTCCTTCAAAATGACTGACAGAGTGCCTCTATCCCCCTTTATAGTGTGTGATACTTTAAATTAGGACCCATGGCAAACATGAACTCAATAAATACTTTCATCTATTAAAACTTCATAGACAGAATTGGGTGCTTTTGACTGGGGTCCCGCAGGACCCCACTACATCGTTTTTTTTTGTTTTTTTTTAAAAAAGCACTAATTAAAATGGAAACAGAAAATGAGATGAAGTCATTAGAAACAAACTGTTTGACAAAGTCATAAAGAGTTAAATGATTCCCTGGATGGGTTAAGATTGCCTCACTTCAGTAGTTCAGCACAGATTAAAAAGATGAGGGTATTACATAAGGATTCAGAGGTTGCTGTAAGATTTTAATATTCATTGTAATTGTTTGTTTTTCCCAAGTATGTTTTTGTTGCGTGCTGCAGAGCAGACTTTTCAAATCAATCTGTATGACATGATATGATCCAATGATAACACCGTGAGGACAGTAAAACCACATTGTTCACCGCAATCAATTACAGAGTTGAAGCAAGGTTCAAGTTTCTGCAAATTGATTTTTATATTGTAGTATGAAAAAAGCAGTGCTGCTCACTTTGAAAAATTGTAAGTAGTCATATACAGTATGCATGATTTGTTGTACATGGACGAACACATGCCAACACTCCCTGATGTTGATTACTATACTTTACACCAAGGTGAAATATCCTTCAAAAGTCTGATGTTCTTATTAAAGCCAAGTAATGCCAGGCTCCACTATAATGGGGGAAATTAGCAAATTATCTTATTGGACACACACAATTGGATCGCCTACCGGGAAGAAAGCTATTTAAATGCAGCTGAGCTCTCTGATGCCATATAAAACTGAGTAGTCTTTGAAAGCTCCCAAAGACTCTGAAGCAAGTCCTTGCAGTGTAGGCGACTGACCCATCAGGCCTTCTCACCAGTAAGAATGGCCCTAAAATATGTAAACCCTGTTTTGTTTTGATCTAATCTGATGTGATGTAATCTTTGGCTACTGTACTTCACACCACAGCAGGCACCATACACTCCTAACTGTCCCGACTGAGTTGGACTGACGGCACAGCAGCTCTCCTCTTCACCATCTTACAGACACAATAGCGAGCAGAATCATTTGTTTGAGATTGTGTTATTTTTTTTTATTATTTAGTACGACAGCCATGAAGAGTTTACCTATGAAAGCGAGGGCGGCTGCTGTCTGCAACTCACTGTGCTGCACCAAACATCGAGGGCAGGACAAGCTAAAAATCGCTGTCAAGTTGTTGGCTGGGGATTTGGAGTGACAGCTTATTTGAGAGATTTACTGCGGTGTCACTTATGAAGCGACAAGGAGGAGTCTCCCTATTGGCTAATCCTTTACACTATTACATTGGACTCGCTTGAATGATTTTCTTTGATCCAGGTTTTTAATGAGGACGAAAGTAAACAAAGTGGACATCCAATGAAGGGAACGCGAGAATTAACTTGATCCTATGACAAGGCTGCTCTATCCTCTTCTCAAAAAGGATATGGTATAAACTGTTCACAATGTGTGTGCTCTAATGCTAAGCTCTCGCTATGTACAGTATGCCACGTTCAACTTCAAAAGACATGTCATACAATAAAATTTCATGACACCCAGGAGATCTACGATATATTGTTTAAGCAACATGTGAAAACAGGGATGACAGATTGCTTTGAAATATTTGCTGACAGGTGCTCTAACGTATTAGTTTTTAGAGAGGAAGCTGAGCTGAATACATTTAAGCCTCATATATATTTTAATCTCTTTTTAGGAAGTATAACGACATGACACAAAAACTGGTACTACAATAATTATGCCTTTCACACAGATGAACTTGGAATATAGCGATAGGAAACGCACCTTGATGCCATGTAAGAGCAGCAGATGCATAATGTCTTTGTCTAGCTGTGACACATACTGTGATGGTGTGTGTGTCACCTGCATGGATCGACCGAGTTTAAAAAGAGTTTCTTCTATCAGCTTGTTCACGTTAAACAAGAGCGGTTTATGAATCTGATCACGAACCCAGTGACAGCGGCCGCCTCTCAAGCTAACCTTGTCTGAGGTTAACCACGGACAAAATGAAGAAGAGCATAACTTAATTGGTTTGCATGCTTAATTAAAAGCGGGTATTTTGAGAGCTATCTGATTGTACAGCTAATATAAATTAAGCCTCTTAGGATGAATCTCCAGAAGTGGAGCAAAAAATAGAACTTTCAAAAGGCAGTTATGAGAACTCTTTTAGCCGCCTTTCAGTTTCAGTCTCATCCAGCTTAGCTTGTTCTCCTCAGGGGAGACATGGTGCTGATTGTCTTACGGCCCTGCAGGGAATAAAGGTTAAAAACGTCCCATGCAATCATATGGGATCCAACAGCATCATGACGTAAGACAGAGCAGAGATGGAATATCTCTTAGTGTTTCAGCTGTTTTTTTTTTTGTCAGCAGTCAAATTAGTGGTGCAGCGCAGGTAAGAGGACGATACATTAACAAAACCAACACACTGTAAAACACATAATTAAGTGTTTCCTCAAGCTTTTAGCTGACACAGCCATTTCAAACACATTTTGTTGCGTGACCCCAGAATTGTGGCCTTTCCAAAACCATAACTGACAATCTGAGTGAATTCCCATAACCACTTCCCTCAACCTCCTAACACTCCACACAAACCCGGAGGGACAAACATGGCCTTTTCTCTCCCTGTTATTCATGCTATGTGAAAATATTGTCCTTCATAAGCTGATCAGACAGCAGTCGACAGTGAGAGAGACAGGAGGGAAGTTGCACACAGAATCTACAAATATCCGATGTACTTTTTTCAGCACCGGCTTCTTATTCTCGCAGCTTTCCATGGAAATTATTGCACGTTCATAGCAGAAGGGGTTTAGCATAATTCTGGCGCACATCGGCCTAAGCACTAGGTGTTAAAAATATTTCAACTTTTATCAAAACAGAGCTGTGCTTCAAACATGCTTTCAACAGTCTCATAGCAACAGCGGTATGAGCAGCACTGCTTTACAAGCCTCTCTTACTCAGGGTCTTACTCTTCAATGCATGCCCTGTGAATAAAAGTAGGCGACTGCTTGCAGAACGTACAAAATGTAAAGATAGCACTTGGTCGTCTTAAGCAACAGAGGCTCAAATTCATCCTCAGCTGTCTCCCACACAGCTTACATAAGGTATTGATTTGAGTGTGCCAGACTTCAAATGGAAAAACAGGTGAGTAAGATATTGATAAAAATATTATCAAAGAAGATCTGTTTAACTCAGAATTATTAATTTTAATCGCTCATGGCAACAAACTGGCGTCTCAAGATTGGGGAGAAGGAGCTCTTCAAGAATCATTTGCCTGGAGCAAAACAATAAGGCACCTCCACCTGGACATGAATTACCAGAAATTTAAGATATTAGCAAAGAATTGTTAAGACACAAGTAGCTGCTATCATAAGAAAAGACAGCAAGCAGAATTTATGTCAATTTGTTTTGAGCTTAGAGGCATTATATTATTATCTGGCATCAATTGTACAGTCAAAATGGATGATGAAATGGCAATGACACTAAAAGATTGTCACATTTCAAATACCTTGAAGGAGAGAACAAAGTCTTAAAATCGGAAGATTTGGAAAGAGACAAAAGCATGTTCACCTGCTGCTTGTGAGTTGAGGACATCATCACCTCAGCACATACATACACCCACCCACCATCTCTCCCTGGCACACACACACACACACACACACACACAAAGCCAGAGAGCTTATATGCCTCAATATATCCAAGTTCCAATATCTGCCTCCTAAAAATACTATACTGGAACATTAGAGCAAGACTGCATGTGCACTTTCCAAGCACATAGAAAAAGGAGCAGCTGTTCAGGTTAACACTATTTTTTCCTTCTTCCCAATGTGTTCCAAAGAAGACATTAATGTCAAAGTGTGATACCATAATAAAAATGCACTTGTGCTGGTTTCACCACTAAAGTTGTTATTAGTTTAAACATTGCTTTATCTGGAGTTTCAGCTTAATTCAAACAATATGTACAGTAGCTGATGCCTTAAACTGCGGAGTCAAAAAAAATGTTTATCCCAGAAAACTAGTCATCTATGAAAAAACTGAATTTTGCACATTGCTACTCTGAAAACTACTGAAGTTCAATATCTGTAAAAATCATGTTGGCAGTGACAGCAAACGTTCTCTCAAATCAGTTTCTGTCCAACTTCAAGAACTGTCACATTAGTTTGGCTCAGCCCATCTTCAAGGAATGTGTGAAAGTATGTGTGTAGCTGTGTTGAGAAGAAATAGTATACAGCTTAGTTCAAAATATTTTATATAGCGAACATGACTGCTGCTTACTGTCTTGAAATGTGCCCACACTGTTTTTGTGTTGCTTTGATACATAATTACTGGATAAAGGGAGTTTTAGTTTATGATCAAAGATACTGACAAGCATGAGGGGGATGTTTTATTGTTTTCCCTTAAATTCAGTATTTAGTCTCTGCAACGTTAGATCATTATAGCCTCTGAAACTGAGTTTTAAGCTAAACTTATGCTGTCAACACATAAAATATTGTATTGCACACTTCAGTTAGATGTAACATTTGGGATGCATTTTTCCATTTTAAATTCTTAACTGCAATAACGTATTATTTTCTTCTCTTTGTTTTCTTATAAGATTCTTACTGAAAATAGATTTATAATAAATGCTGAAAATTAGTGTAAAGAGATAATGAATATACACAGAGAAGTACACCAGAAATGATTTCTATGCAACTCACAGCAACTATCTATAGAAACACATTACAACTTATGGAAGTCATAATGCAGCAATGATAGCAACATTTGTCCAGATCAACATTCTTCTTCTGAGTATGAAAATCCTCCACTTCTAATTACGATAGCTGCATCTTCACAATTGAAAACGAGTATCTTTACAAGAGTTTTCTACTTAACTAGGTAAAATTTTCATCTACTATAATGGAACAGTGGAAAAAGTAGGCTGTCAGTGTGGCAAAAAACAGAGTGCTCCTTGTTTTTCCCTTTTGAATACCCAACTATGAGTAGCGCTAAAACTGTTCTCACAGGCAGTCACTGACAGTCAACAGTCACTGAGGAATACAGACAACCAAATTAATAATAAGAATAATTTAACTGGGAATACCAGAAGGGTTTTTTTCTTATGCATAACTTAGGTTTCAAGAAAACTTTCCCAGAAACTTTCCATAATGATGACACAGAGCTGAGATGGTATAATGTCAGTGCAAAAACCCCTCTCATGCAACGTGCAAAATATTCATTATTAATTTACTGCCTGATCAGTCATTCTTTAAGCCTTTAAAATGCTGTGATGGATGTATCAGTACTCAGGGGATGCAAATAAAATCAGTGTTGGGTTACATAAGTCAGGTTTTCTGTTCTCTGGTCTGAAAGCATCGACTCTTTGCAGAGACAGAGAGATGACTGGTGAAAAACGACAGGTCAATACCCTGACAAATACATCTTACTCAGCGATTGATTATTTTTCACAATAGGCGAATAGCAAATTAAGTAATGACAAAGAGAGACTGTGAGAGTTTAACACCACACAACATGTCGATGCAGGACAATTAAATGGTCTCATGGAGAGAAATATCTACAGTAAGGATCTAAACCAGTGACACTGCCCAAATGATTATAGATTATTAATAGTTATAATTCACTTTTTCTATTCTGCGTTTAATTGGTTAAATTTCCTCTTTGTCATTCTAATAAAAACTAATACTCCTTTCATTAAGAAAAGTTGAAATTTCCTCAGTTTTATTGCAAACAAAAGGTTCCCTGATAACCTTAAATGTGTCTTGAGGCCTCAGAGGCTTTTATGTGCAGGTCCAGGCTTCTTGAACACCTTGACTAGTGCAGAGAGTGACTGAATGAGGCCAGCGAATTGATGCTGCAGGTAGAATGAAATGGGAGGCCGCTGATTGACAGAGTGGAGATGTGACATCACCCCAGAGGGGCTGATGGGAGTGCAGGTGAATGCTGGTCCAGACAGCCCAGTCTGAACCTCGTCGGTCAAACAAATAGCATTCTGGCCCTGGAGCATCTTTAACCATCAAAAGGAGGGCGAGTTCAGGAAAGCCACTCAGTATCATCAAAATACCTTCAGCTACTGTTCCACTTTCTTGCTAACATCATTTCGTCTCAGGCTGCAGGATATGGACAGGGTACGTGGTGTGTAATGGATGTACTGAACACTTCAATCACATAATATTTTTTTAAAAACCTGCATTTGAAATATATAGATTCTGAAGTGTTTATCAAGAACATTGAAAAATTAACATTCTAGGCTAGTTCAAATACTTCCATGTGTGTGCATGCTGCTGCATCATTGTAAAGGCCTTTCATTTGTGCCTCATCATGACCTGCTTTTGCCATAATCGCCTGGAAAACTTTTACTGTAAAGTAGCTGCAGGCAAACAATGTACTGTATTCCAGCTAACCTGGAATACTTAGCTCAACTCTTTTAGTACATTTTCTGTCATTTTTGTTGGTGGTTCATTTAATATTGCACTAGATAAATGGAAATCTATTTTGATGTGTTTTGTCATTTTGCAGGGCGTTTCTAAATCTGCAGCCATGACAAAAATACATCCTACAGTCTTAATCATATCAGCTTCTTGTTTCACAATTAAGAAAGTTATGTAATTCTGAATAATGCTTCCTAAACTATTGTTTATTAGTTCCTGCTTTGCTTTAAAGGCCACACACCTTGTACATCTGCCTCCCAACTCAAAACCCACAGCGAATACACTGATGCATTGCCAGAGAGAGTTGAGGGAATGGCTCATCTCAGCCTCCATGCCCTTTATAAGATGGACAGCAAGCAGGGAAATCAAAAAGCAGACATAGTCTGGCGGGTTGAGCGTTGCACAAACTAGTAAAGCTGTAGCGAGGAAAAGGCTGGGTCACTTCACAGTGAGCAGCCAAGAGGAACAGATTGCTTCTGCTCTGCATGATCACAGTAGGGACTGGCCTGAAAGGGGTCTTTGTTTGCCCAGGGGGAAACTAGAATGGCATGGCTTGGCTGCACAGGGTGGCATGTGGTCTGGTGTAACTGGGACCGGGGTGGCGTGGGAGGCTTCACTTTTTGCTGCTGGCCCTTTCCCCACTGTCTTTCCAACATCTACTCAGTCATGCAGCTCTGGAAGCGATGATGTCATCCAGAGCCGCAGGCAGTGGGCAGCCTCCCTGGTGAGTCTTGCTAAAAAAAAAATACTGCACAAAGTCTGAGATTTAAAGAGAGATTCAAATATTCTTGTGTTTATGATCTTATTGCTCAGGGCCTGATAGATATGCTAGAAACACAACGGCTTTCCACTGTTAAATTCATTTGCCAAGTCATCCTTAATGTTAATTTGCGATGCATTTGTGGTGTGCTCACATGCAGAAACATTTCCCCCAAATCCCAGTGGAGGATGGTCAGGGACCAATTAGCAAATGCCAAACACAGAAATTGTAACTACAAAGTAAAAACTTAAAGAAACAAATCATCCCATCTGTTCGCAGTATTACTCCTCTCTCTACTCTCTACTCTTAAATGCTAAATAAACAGTTTCTCCTCTACACAACATGATAGGAGGGAGTACTGAGCTGAAGATGACGTCTACATTGGTGGGTTTGGGACAGAACATCCATCACCTCATAATAAAGCACACAGAGTGCAGTGGTCCCAGAAGCAAGAGGTGTGTCTTCACATTATCATCACCTTCTTCGACCACTGCGCTGCTGCTGCTGCTGCTGCTGCTGCAACTGAGCTTCAGATGGATGAGCTGTTATGAGATGAAAATCTCACAGCCCATAAGATGAGAACCTCCCAAGTCAGCAAAGAAAAACTGCAACTGGGAAGTATGCTGATGGATTTGTCAGCATATTTATGGCTCTGGGGTGATCCTGACTGCAAGCCATCCAATGACAGGGATAATGACAGAAAAAAGGGATTCACTGGAACTATACATTTACATAAAACCTGCAGATGCTTGAAATCATTTTGCTGACACATGTGATGGAAGTCTGGGAATTTCGCAACTTGTAAAGACAGCAAAATCAGCGACAAGAAAGTCAACTGAAAGTAATTGAAAAGGAAAAACTCTGCAATCATTCACATTTGCTTTTACATTCATCCTTTAACAGGGATTATAATTAATTAAAAGTCAAATTTGAAAGAAATCGAAAGAAACCAGACACAAGATAATTTCAAACAGAATGTCTGACACATTCAGTCACGGCGTTTGCTTCAAACAGTTGTTGCTGTATTTCATCTGGAAGAACAAGGGGCTTGGGTCGACTTTCAAAAGTGAAAAGAGCCGAGTTGTTTTCATCCCACAGAAACAACACAGCCACTAAATCTGTTTTAATCCTGCCAAACAAGGCTTTGCTTCTTTTTTGACTTTCCCTAATTAATAAATACTTGTAATCAAGCTGTAATCCTTGTTCTGGGATGAATGAGGGGGCATAAAACCACCCGTTCAATTTTAAAACTTGAATTCAATGACAGGAAAGAGACAGACAACATTGATCTGTGGTATGGCCATGTCACTAGGGCCATATATAACACACAAGCTAAAGCTTCAAGATATGCACATGACCACGTTGAAGTCAGAAAAGGCCAGAGGAACAGATACTTAGATATGTTTGGTTCAGTGGAAATGCAGTGAAGGTTGGCTGCTCAGAAAAAGAAACAAAACGTTGACTTGGATGGACGTACACACTCACATAAGCACGCACACACATACAACAACCATCTGTAACTGGCTGTCTGCTCCAGTGACAGTGACGAATGAAGCTAAGCTGAAGAGGGTCTTTAGGATGATGCATCGCCTACTTAAATACCAATTGTCATTGCTGAATGTGAATGTAAAACAATAACAATAGACTTATTTCAATAACAGATAATCAGTCATTATTAGTTATTAGCATTATCATCATCATAAGCTTTATTTATGTTGGCCTTCATAAAATCACAGGATGTATTACTCATTACAAGTGACTGTACCACAAAGAGTAAATCAGGTTGGTTATTAATCATAAGGTTGGTGGGTTGATCCTCAGCCCTGTTCACATGCTCCAGTGTCCTTGAGCAAGACACTGAACCCCAAGTTGCTCCCAATGTAGGTGTATGTAAAAAAAAAAAAGAAAAAAAAAAAAAGTAAGTTGCTTTGAACAAAAAGTGACAGGCTTTCTTGTCGTGATGATGGGGATTTTGTTCTTGATTCATGAACACGCAATGTCATAACACAATACATGGAGGTTAACAAATTCCCTTGAGAGAACTGTAACCTTGAGTCAAACTCACTAGAAAAACCCCTTTAAGAAAAAAAGTCCTCTAAACTCCGCCGTGGAAGCCCAGAGAGAACTGGATCTCCCGCAAACCACCAGCCTTGAGCCCAAAATGCTGATCTCATTACCACCATGTAATCAGCCTTTTTAATGATCAGGGCCCCCCTTTCAGCCTCCCTCGGATCACGTCATCCATCTGCTCCACTGGGATTCAGTCCTACTCTCCTAGCCCTGAGCCCACTGGAGCACTGGCGCTGGATTAGGCGAATGTGCTAATGCTGCACCCTTCAGGCGCTAATTACTGTACCAGAACAAGTGGATTTTCATCTGCAGGCTGTATTGCTCACTGTGGAGTGCCGCCACTTGCTGTTGTTTTTCATTCTTTACTGGCACGCTGAATTTGTAAATACAGGAAGGGAAGACAGCAGTTTGTTTGGTGAGCCGAACTGAAAATCTCACAGATAACAGGTCTGATACCCAGCTTGCATGTCAACCATGGCGATGAATCACCAATTGGGTGATATGATGAAAAAACAAACGGAAAAGCTTAGCATAAACACGGCATAATCATAAAATCATGAATATAATAACATTTAGCTCTGTCGTGATGAAGTTGTAATTAGTGTTATTTAAGGAGAGTGAGGAAGTGCACCGTGAGGTGAGACATAGCTGGGAGCAGAGAGGGTTTGGGCACACAGCACACCTGGAGAGCAATGACGAAATGAGCAGTTGCCATGGTGATGAGGTGCTACAGCACCCCAGAACTTCAAGGACATGGAAACGTCATTTTTTCCTTGGCTGCTACTCAGGAGCACCAAAGATAAATGAGAACATGAATCATAACTTAAGAGCATATTATCAAGCTATTATCAATCAATTTTGATGTTAATCATGTGTGTGAATGTAAAGGCATTTTGGAGAAATCAAGAAACTCATCATTTCTACATAATATTTCCTATTAAAAGATATGTTTGAGTACATGTCCACTGATGCCTCAGAAAAGCACGTTTCACACCAGAAGGATTATTATTCACATACGACATACGACAGAAAGTAGGGCCACATCTTTATGGTTCATTGGACTAAATTCTAAAAGCGGAATGTTTTTCTATAATCCTCTCGGGCTAACAGTTACATAAAACATCTTGATTGAGAGAAATAATCCACTACTGGATATCAGAACAGGGTCACAGAGAAATAAACCTCCATAGTGGGTTGTGATCGAAACATAACAGACTGTGAGCAGAAGGAAGTGGAGATGGGAGACACAGAGGAGCGAGAGAACCTGGATTAGACCTGCACAGCTGCAACTGACCACTATCTCTCTATAGCTGTTAATGCTCAGAGCTGAAAATCTACTAATATGTGTGAGGTGATTATGGGTCTTCTATTTCCATAAATAAGAGAAATAACAGTGTGATGTAAACCAGCTTTCAATACCGCTCATATACTCTGTGCATTAAATTTCATCTGCCTTCGCCTCGGTGGGCTAATGGTTAAGATGCATATAGGCCTATATAATCACAATGGCAACAGTTTGACTTCCGGCTGTGGGACCCTCGTTGCGTGTCATACCCTTGTCTCTCTCACCCTGTGTTTCCGGTCTTTCTCCACTGACTGTCAAATACAGGCAAAAAAATGCCAAAAAGATAATCATAAAAAGAAAAAAAAAATCAGCTGCCTTTCTTTGACTTTATTCTTTAAAAGGAATGAGACATCCATCTGTCTTTCTCTGGTGTTGATACACTGAAGGATTTGTGACCATGCTCAAATAATATTATATTGTTGGTGCGGTGCCCCCTCTCCCTTTCTCTCAGAGCCTCCCCACGGTGACTCATCAGCCAATAACCTTGACAAATGACCTTCAACACCCACACTCAGCATAGCAACACCGACATGATTTACAAAGCACTACAGAATTGGCCTTCATTTCCTTCCATCTGTCATTTTCCCCATTATGTAGGTCTCCAAACATTTAAATACTCATGATTCACCTTCTGAACATTACCAGGGCTTCTGATGAAAGCTGTGGGTTTGTGCACTACAGGAATGTTATATTGCCTGACTCAATTTACAGCAAATGTCATGCTGTACCCGGCTTGGCTGGTGCAGTTTTTCTGATCAACCTGGCCAACCTTCTGTATCTGGGTTTTATACAGTTGAGGGGTAATTATATGCCGCAATATCTAGTTTCTTTATATCTGTGTTAAAACGAATAAAGATTAACGTCAGTCATGAGAGAAAACAAAACCACGACTACCAGCCACGAGTACGCGAGGAGGAAAAGTGGAGCAGTGCAATATGCCAAGTGCTATCCTGAGGGACAAATGAAATGTGCACCATGTATATTACTGCCAAAAATGCCTGTGTCTGTTTGATTTGAGCCAAAGAAATGCACTTGGGTTGAACACCTTGTGTAGTTTAGAGGAAAATGTATTTCAGGATCCTCTGCTGTTCTAAGTATAGATTTACCAGTACTTCAGATATAAAGTAAAATTAGTAGACATGGCATGCAAATCAAGGGGTGCATCACTGTTTATTACGAGTAACTACTGTAGCTGTCCAGTCATGACAGAGAAAGAGCAGATTCTTCCAACACACATTGTCTTGTGCAACACAGGTGTAAACCAAGTCTCCCAAGACACCACTGTGGTACATGTGCAGCCTTGTGCCCAAAAAGACTCTTTAACATACTGATCTGTTACAAAAGAACCGACTGAGAATCACAAACAATCAAAAATGGCTTTTTGACTTATTGCAAATTGAACAACTATTTACATAAAAGCCACCAAGAGTCATGTGGGCCAGCAGACAGAGAAAGACACTAATGCGCATGCATTATGGACATAGAAGTAGAAAGCAATTGATAACCTTTTCCACATAGGGTATGTGCTTAAGCAGCTCTCACTGTGAAAGGATGGAATACCCTTTTCCTCATATAATGTTTAAAACATCCATGGTGTAGACATAATATACATGACATACAGAGCTGAGGTTTCAACACAGATGTGCATCTTTCTACACACACAGACACAGAAAGCATTTGTGTTGTTTAGCAACTGTGCCCTGGAACAGAGATGCTAATATACCCTTTTCACTGCAGATGTTTTGACTTGTCTTAACAGGAAAAGGACGGGTGTTACTAATGACATTAATGACGGCTGTGTTCGGTTTAGGTGTGACAGTAAGCTTTACCAGCTTGAGTGAACTGCATTCAGCCATTAATTAATGTAACAAGTTACACCTCTGATGGACAAGTCAAAGTGAAAGCCATAACAAAGGGCTAATTTGCAGTACATAAAACATAATATAAAGTTTTGCTGACCCTCCACAGTGGTTGCCTTGTGTGCTCTGGTTCAGAGACATGAGTCTTAACGATAAATCAAATCAAGGTGATGCTTGCAGTGAATGAAGTGGGCAGTGAAGTATTGACTGCAAAGTGAGGCCAACCGTCACAGAGCAAACAGGGCCTGACAGCTAGGTGGTAATTACTGCACCATTCGCAGAAGGGCACAGCCTTGGCAAAGACTCAAACACTCGTATTCTGCCCACACTACAGTTCAGAGAGATGAAAGTTCAAAACTCAAAGAAATATCAGAGACTAGCAATATGCTGATTTCTGTCAAATTAGCAATCATTAACCTTGGCTTTGGTCAAGGAGAAGCGGCTTACATTTAGTTTCATTAATGTAGCCGGCAGTGCATTATGAATTTCCTAGTAAAGTATAGAAAATATCTGAATATCCAACATCCTCACTATTCAGTCACAAATACATAATTCATATATTCACTCATCTATTATTTATCCACTTGAAACTTTAAGAAACAGCCTCTTTGAAGCAATGATGTAATTAATGCAAAGGACACAGGAAGTATCACATCATCTTCTTATAATTTCATCATTTCCCTGGTGGCTGAAATGGTGACAAACTTGTTTTATGGATTGCTGTGCTGTTTTTTTTTGTCTTTAGGACAATTACAAATCAAGACGATAGAGGTTGGTGATTGAGGGATGAAAAACTACACTAATGCAGTGAAGTTAACATTCCATTAAAGAAAAATAGATGCACTTTAGGCAGTTACACAAGATTTTTAGCAAGTGGATGAAGAATAATCTCAACTTGATACGTCCTACAGAACACAACGCCGTGCAGCAATGACTGCCATCACTCTACATCATTACCAAGCCAGGAGCAACAGTCTGAGTCTGCTCCCACCCGAGGAGAGGGGTAATGGGATGTCCTGAAGGGGACTGCTGGGGGGGCTTTCCATAAAGCTCTGCTGCCACTCTTTAGTTAGCTACTCTCATTAATTATAAAGGCAAGTTAATGTCTTCTGTACAAAAGAGGCATTTCAGGAAAGCCCAAAGGAGCCAAGAGTGAGAGTTGTGGTCAATGAAAATGCTGAAACAAGACCTTTACCTCTCTGCTGAGCACTACAGTGAGAAGGTATAAGCAATGAACTGAGTCAAACCAGAGAGATAAATATCTAGTCGGAGCTCAATCTCAGTATCATTCATATTAATAAAGTCCAATGGTTACAATACTCGCTGAGTAAGCCGTTTACTTTGCAAGTCAGGCTACAAGACTCACTCTTCTCACTAGTCTTCTTTACAGCAAATGTGTAGTGTATAGTGGCAAAGAGAGCTCAAAGGCACAATGAAGAAAACGTGTCCATTTTAACAGCACATATGCATTTAGAGAGTAAAATATCTGCAAATAAATTAAACACCAGTAAGATTCACCAATCTGATATAAAAAATATGCTGCAAATACAAAACACAAGTAAATAGAGAAATACTGCATTTTTCCAGGGGAAACTAAAAACTGATGATGACGTAAGTAATTAGTAAAAGGCTAATGATAGTAGTATACCCAATATCTCCAATAATATTGGAATCACAGAAATCAGAATGTTAAAACTAAAATAAACATTGTTGGTTCATTTTCAAACATCACTGACAAGTGGTCAACATATTGTATGTGTGCCAGTGTTTAGTATCCTCTGGATATTTTGTGATGTGTCCGACCTGCAGCGCTTTTGTATTTGCTTGTGTTTTGGGTATCTGAAGCTATTTGTTTATGTCATGTTTGCTGTGTTGCATCTTGCTCATCTTGTTATGTCATGATTGTTCTTGCCATCAGGCCAGCCTAAAAAAGGGCAACTGAAGCATCAGCTTTGTGCCGAGTTGTGAGTCTTCTATCAGAGAGGCCACAGGCTCCAGATTATGCAATGTGTTAAACTGAGACTGAGACTCCTTTGGCTTGAAAGGCAATAAAACTGTGGCACAGATTGAGCAATACAATCAATCCAAGATACTCTATATCATACTAGATCTTCCCAGAGCGTTTGCATGCAGAGCACCTGCAGATCAGATGACAGTCACAGAACGTGTTCATGATGCATTAGCTTTGCATTGTGCCTGAGGCAGCATGTGTGCGGAGGTGTATTGATTATTTTCTGTACCTGCACCAAGGAATGACTAGTGCTAAAAATAGCTCACCACAAACGGGACCACAGCATCAGCAGTATCCCCACAGCCCACAGGATGCCTACTAATCTCTAACGACTGGGCTGATCCACACTTAATTGCATTCGAATTAGGAGAGCTCCTGTAACACATGGGCAATTATAGTATAGGGAAACAAGCTTTACAATGTTACAGCTTTGCCTCATAATGACCATACCACCTTTCCTTGGTATATCAGGTCAGTGACTGCAAATAATGAAAAAATAATACATCAGAAGCTGAATATTTTATCCAATCTTATAGATTTTGAAGATATTATGAAAACACAAAGAATTGAGAAGATGAGTAAAGGTTAAAGTGTCTTCTTACCATTTCATACGACATAAAACATTATCGAAATGGTTTTTCCCCTCTCGCACAGTAAACGCAGCCAAAGAGGCCCCGGGCAAACAATCACTCTTCCCTTCCCTTTCCAAATGAGTTAGGAGACTGACGTGCTGAGTAGCTGTGCAAACAGCCCTTTATTCCCCTCAGCGGCACCTGTCTCCTACCCTGGGGACAGTGGGGAGCTCCATGAACACCATTTATTGAGGGAAGCACCACTGTTGAAACAATCCCCTCCAGACTGCTATTCTGCTACCATATGGCACACCTCTGTCTGTGTGCTCAGCCAAAACAAAGACACAGAGCTGCCACCAATAGCTGAAATCATTTTCTTTTCTTTGTACAAATTCTGTTGATTTTCAGGCGGCACCGCAGCTCATATCATGGGCACACAATACGCAATGAGAAAAATAACAGTGCCAACAAAATTATTTTAGAGCCACAAAAAATATCATCTCAGTATTTGGTTACATGGCTCTCAAAGTCTACCGATTTACCATTTACAAGTTCAGAAATTGGAGAGTGTAATATGTTTTTCGCAGTACAAATGCAGGATTTTCTGCCTATTTACAACTTGTCAATCACAGCAGTGAGAGGAATTTATTGATTTTTTTTTTTTATTCATGGTGTAAATGCCACAAGTTGTAAATTTAAAAGGCTTTCAGAAATTTGACTTTCACACTAGTGGACACAATGTTGTTATAGTTATTTTCTATGTATAGAAAATTTGGCCTTACTTAAGGTTTCAATTTAGGATTATTTTCATTATCTATTAATCTGATGATAGTGTTTTTTTAAGTCTAGTTTATGGAAATGTCACAAAAATAGTGAAAATAGCCATTACACATTTTGAGAACCCAAGGAGACATCTTCAAATGTCAAGTTTTGCCCAACCTTCAGTAAAAAATAAAAAGCCAAAATATCTTAAATTCAAAATAATATAAAATGCCATTTCTGCTTGATTACACGATGTAATGATTAATCGATGCAGTCCTGTCAATTGACTTACTGATTAATCAACAATTTTTTTCAGCTCTTGCTTTATTAATATCCAGACTGCAGTCCCTGAATGATCTCAATTTCATATTTGCTTTGAAAAAGACAAAATATAATACACACACAATGAAAGCAACTCTACTAACACCCCCTAGTTTTACATAACAGAGGGCAGGGGAGTACAGTTGATGGCTCAGAAGAAATCAGATGCTCTATTCAGTCTGTCATGACACAAATGCCCCCCAGAGAGACATGCACACTGACAATCACATGCACAACTGTTAAACCCTAAACCCCTGTCACTATTTGGCCTGAAAACCCATTTTAACCAAGGCAGCAATGCAGTTGTTCAATGCTTACGCTGTTCCTAATGTGATTTCCTTGTGCTAAAAGTGGGAATAGTCTCTTGCTACAATTACAAACATTATAGGGCAGAAAATGGAATTTTCCTGAACCAAATGAAAAGATGCCTATGACTGAGTCCTCTATGTATGTGCTCAGTCACCACTATAATCAGTGAGGCATACAGGCAAATAGAGACAGAGAGGAGAGGAGAGGAGAGGAGAGGAGAGGAGAGGAGAGGAGAGGAGCTGCCCAAATAACAAGTCTCTGTCTTGGCTTCTTGTCTAATATAGCCAGACACATTACCTAATGAACCAAGAATAATAAGAATGTTTTTCCTTAACTGATTTCTGGCAGATGTTGTGGCCAAAGCATCAGGGCACCTCGGAAATCTGTTGTGACACGCGGTGGTTGTCCTTGTCATGGAGACGCAGAACCTGGCTGGTTTTTAAGAGAGCCGGCTAATCCAAGACTGAACAGATGACTGAAATAAGACATTCCACAGGAGTAATTTAGTGAAGTAATGTAATAAAAGGTGTAAATTGCCTATGATTTCTCTTCGTGATCCTTTTACGTAAGGGCTATAATCTCACAGCATTACCAAGCCTCAATATGAGAGAAAGTGACAGCACTTTTATTATCTGGGTGCTGATATGCGCAAGTAGTTTATGAGCCTAAGCACTAACAACATGTTTGCCAACTGCAAATCTTCTTGCAAATCTTGTTTGACATTACCATCAAGACAGCCACAACACAACAGTGGCGTCAATGTAACTACCACACAAAACATACAAATTCTTCTAAAAAAAAGTCCACATTATACTATACTATACTACAACAACATAATGTGGTAAAATAAGATGATTACCTTACCAGAAAACCAAATATCTTGAAATTACTGATCTATTATGGCAAATGGAATCATCCACGTGAGAAAAGTAATCTTCTAATGCAACTGGCGGTGAAATGTTGCTGCAGCAGAGGCAGAACTATATTATCTGTTGACTGATTTATCAAGAATACTGTCATAAACATTACAGACCATAAATCCAACATTAGCAGGGACGTCAGAACATGTAGATACAGGTACGTGCCTTTTCCAGCAAGCATTAGAAAGCTGACACAAAACCTAAATAAAACTATGATTTGCAATGGAAGAGCCTTCACTCTCATCTATCAAATTCAATAAACAAATTTTATTACAACCTTTTCATGGCAACAGAAATCCCATGTTTTCGGGGGGCGGGGGGGGGTGCTGAATTGAACCAAAACCTGCATTGGACAGCTGGCTTTGCGACTGTGGCTTGTTGTGTATTTCCTCTGGCCAGCCTCTTTGTCTCCTGTGTGTGTTCATCTATCTCCTCTCTAGAGACACTCATCTCTTCTGACTGCTGAGCTGACACACACACAAAGGAAAAGGAGACTGATTGCATGCATGAATAGCTGTAAGTGTAATCTGCAGGCCCAGACACGTGGAACAACGGGAGCCAGCCAGGCCCTTTATTTGATTGTAAGATGGAATAAAACATTGACTGATGGATGACATAGCATGCAAATATATAGGCACACACACACACACGATGCAAACATACAGTACCTGACACACACATACACACACATACACAAATAATGACTCTCATAAAGCAACTCAGCCTGCCATCTATCTACCCAGTGGAAAACACAACAACTTCTCTGGAGGAAAATTATCCAGTGTGGGTGGCAAATTAGACTTGGATGAATTAAACATTCAGCGGGTGATTTTTCAACTCTAAATATCAAAAACAACCAGCCCACCTCATCTCAGCGTCTTATTGTACCAATACACATGGCTTTCATCAAGCCCCTCCGCTCTCTGCCTTTCTCATTTTTCACAAACAGGTTTGTTCAACTGTGTGTCGTGGCACACCTGAGTGAAAGCACGTATTGTCACTCTTTTGAACGAGGAGACAAAAGACAGTGAAGGAGAGAGTGAGTGAGATCCATGCAGAATGACGGACCTTGTACTCTCAGCGCGGCTCAAGTGGCCCTCTTCACAGGCACCCGAGCCACATCTGTATGAGGATGACAGGATCTCGTATTTCTCTTAGAGCTAGACACTCATTTGTCAGGATGTGAATGGCTTCCCTTAGTGACCATTTCTAGTATGATGCTCAAGATCAGCCACCTTCCTTCTAGTAAACAGCACAAAACTGCAAAAGACATTCTGCTTTTGTTTCACAGGAGATTAACATTTATGAATATCAAGCGGGGCATATTGAGGTAAATGGCTGCCAATCCTTTTTCATTTGTCAACGGTACAGTATTAGTATTGCCGTTAGTGTTTATGCATGCGCCGATGTCAAACAATGATAATTTGGCACTAAAGGGCTTAATGTGTGCCAACAAAACATGCTGATACCAGTGTGAATTCTTTGTCCTTTAACATCAGCGTGTCAGTTAAGAAGACTGGATTTGTACACATTCACAGTCCTCAGTAGTTTTACATTCCTGTTCTTCAGCTGCAGGGGAAGGTTCACTCTGACATCTTCATGCATATCAGTGCTGCACCCAGCTGTAACTGCATGGCACTTCTCATCAATGACGTGCTTTTGCTGACAAGATGCTTTTTGTTGATCTCACCACTCCGGGCAAACTAATATCTCAAGTGCCAGGACACCAATCATTATAAGTTATAACAAAAAAATAATAAAAGCATTATAGCAATTATAATAAAGTGTATTTAAATAGCACTTATCAATATATATATATATATATATATATATATATATATACACACATTTAAAGCTGCTTAAAATAGAACTTTCATGCACCATTCAGTCTGCTGCTTCTCAACCCTGTCTGCATGCTTTATGTTTTATTTATACATGACTCACTGTCTGGTGGAGTTAACTGTTTTTTTTAAACAGAGCAATGTATAAAGTGGACACTGACTATACACATAAATAGTGTTTAAATACTGCTCATATAAGGAGAATATAAGCTGTTACCAAACAGTAACTCTCAAACACAAAATCTGAGGGATCCACCAGCTCCTTATAGTGAAAGAATAAAAACTGACAAATTAGAATTTCACAAAATGTGTGAAATTATCCAGCCAACACAAAATCATGATTCCAGTCACATTAATATATGGTAAGTAATATCTTCTAAAGCTAAATCGCAGAGGGATTCCAGGAACCAGGAATTGAGCTGCCTTATGAAAATCAACTGAACCACAATCCCAGTTTATATGATCGCTGACGGCACGAAGCTTCCATCAACCTTGGAATAAGCCTTGGCCTGCCCGCTGAAAACAGCAACACAATCCCAACTCTATCATGAGCTGCGTGTTTCATTTCCCAAAGCACCAGAGCAAGAATACTGTTCACGGTATCTGGAAAATGCCTGGTTAAAGAAAATCAATATTAATCAAATAATGTTTAGTTATTGCATTTGTGAAAGCTTTCTTGTTTATTTGATGGGCAACAGTAAAGTAGGGACATGTATAATGGCACAGCAGATAGAAACTAGCCTCTGTCACTACACCGTTAATAACATAATAATCTAACGTACAAAAGATAACAGTAAATCATTTGTTTCTGTGAATAGCAGTGACCATACTGAAAACATAATAGGAGCAAGATCCCACAGAGCATAGTGAGTAGGTAAATCTGCTGAGGAGACAAACAAGACACCAGAAAATGGAGGAAAAGGGAGATGGAAGAAGGAGGGGAGGAACAGCAATCATTAGCTCAAAAAACCCTGCAGTGAGGCAAAACCACAAGCCTGACGATACAGTCGGAGAGAAAGAGAGGTGACCCGTGGAGCAGATGAGGGTGGGATGAAAGAGAGCAATAACAAAGACGAAAGGACAAATACTGTACGTCTCATAAATAAAACGCCTCCTTCTCTCTGCTGAAAAAAAAAAAAAAACTCCCTTGTGAGACATCAAACTTGAGTGACTCAATGAAGACTGAATTGGGAGTTGAATTGAAGATTGAATTAGTCTCTCTACCTCACTCTCTACAAGTTTTTCTCTGACCCTCTTTCACTGCTCTGTTGGTTGGCCGGCCAACAGAAGAGTGTCACGGCTGTCAGACCACGTCTGAGTTCAGCTCGGCACCTTGCCTGCGTGCTGATGACACCCACATTAGTATTAATCTCCATCACAAAGCAACTTTTGTGACGGCGTGCACAACCAAGGATTATGCACAAGTAACAGCATTGTTAGACTGACAGAGACAAAATATACTCATGCTGTGCTAAAACTTAAAGCATATTAAACAATACCCACATAGCTGATAAGAGAGTAACAATCTCAAATACACATATCTAATTCAGTAAATAAAGAATTCAGTTTGCTGTTGTCCAAACTAAATCCACAAAAAGTGCAGTTCTGCTGTTTTTCACTGCGGGTGTAACAGTACGAGCACATTCCTGTGTTTCCTCATTAGTCTGCAGAGGCACAGGGCCTTGAAGTACAGAGCAAGACAAAGGCTGGATTCTCTCATACAGCAGAGCGCCCCGAAGCCTAAAGACAAACAGGACCAGAGCGATGAGGAGGAAGTGGAAAGGAGAGCACAGAAAGTAAAATCCAGCACACTGACATTGTCTATTAGAACTTTTTCATGGCACAAAGGCCACAGGTACTGTTGAAAAATAGAGCAATCGCAGCATAATATTAATAAATAATTAGACTTCATTTCAATTTCAAATGGGAAAGCTGAAATCTATTTAGTAGACAGAATGTGCTGCGTAAAATCTCTGAAATTCAAGTTAAAGAGAAGCATTTCCTTTTCTGTATTTGTTTAGACACCATGGTAAATGGACTGCACTTTGATAGAGCTTTTCTAGTCTTATTGACCACTCAAAGCGCTTTATAGTTCATGCCAACACACACATTCATACATTGATGGCAGGGGCTGCCATGCAAGGTGCCAGCCTGCTCAACAGGAGCGATACGATGCTTCCTATCCAAAACGCCCCACAATGTTTGTATGCTCACCCATTCACACACACACACACACACACACACCAAGGCACAGCCATCGGGTTCAGCATCTTTCCCAAAGACACGTGGACTGGAGGAGCCGGGGATCAAACCACTGACCTACTCTACCTCCTGAGCCACAGCCGCCCATGAAATGAATTATTACACTTTAAATTACAAAATGATTTAAAAGCACATTTATTTTGTGCCCTCCATTAGCAGCTGTCTGCAAAGCTTCAATTAAGCATGCCGTGGTCCCAAAACAAAAACAGGAGAGCAGTTACACAACAAAAAATGGCTCTGCACAAAATGTAGCTCGTTATAAAACATAACCCAATATCCAATATTAACCAAGGCTGTTAAGCTGTCCCCCAACAGTAAATTTTGAGTCTAACATTGCAATTAAATTTATGTTTGATAACGAACTGCGCTCACAACTTTTTGAGGTCAGCGTTTGAAGACAGCTCTTATTTGATTAGCCATCTGGCTTGAGGTGGCGCATCACTCCTGCACATCATGACTGCAGGTTACAACCAACCGCCACTATCTGTAATTGATCAAAGCTTAACTCGACGCTGTTTTTCCTCTTTTAAATGAGTCATCTAAGGCTAGTCCTTTCTCAATTCCCATCAAGAGTTGCACTGCACTATGTAAACTCATTTATGAGGCCACTGAAGTACAGTAAATATCACCAACAAGCTGTGCAATCTGTTTGCACAACCATGGCTGTAGGCTATGTCCTTTAAAATGAACCTTGGCCTGATAGAGGAGTAGAATCATCAACCCTGCTCTTGTCTCATCCACTTCTCTCATTAGCAGAACAGTCCACACAGTGCTATGTTGCTCTGGTCGGGAAGTTTAATATTCATGTGTGCAGGTGGAGCATAACCTCAGGCCCCTCTCTGTTTCTCTTTGTCACACAATACATCCCAGACAGCACAATGGAGGGCTCAGCAGACTGCTACCGACACACTGACAGACTCCCTGCCTGCTCTCCATCCAGCACATACACAAACACACACACAAAGAGGCACTGGGGAATATGAGAGGGCCATTTGGTGAGACAAACCCAAACAAGCTCTGCACCCATATTTAGTGGCCTCTGCTTCCTGATAAGACCAGAGAGCTGATGACATTTCCGTGAGAGAAAAGTGAAATGTGTTTATGTGTGTGAGCTCATTTTTCAAAGGAGTGCGTAACAAAAGAGTCATTTGGCATCTCATCTTCAGCTAAGCTCTTTCATGAATCCCAGTAAGCCAATGCAGGTCAGACAGAGTTTAATTTCCCTGGAATATCAGAGCTGTGTGCGAGACAGCAGCGAAACACAAGGGTGAAGATTAAGGACTACATCCAAAGGCAGCAACAAAGCAGCGGCCCCTTTGCAACCTTGACATGATGCATCAGCTCTGTCATTATCAACAAGACGTGACTGATAGAGGGTAACTGGCGAGTGGCTGCTCCCACATATCAAATTCTCATGAAAGAGATTGGAGCGGGCTGCATGCCGGGTCTGTCCTGTCCTGCTCTGCTGTGTAGTTAGACGCTACAGTGACGTAATCCTTAATCGCGACCAGCCACGCCCCACAGGTTCAGCCAATCTGGATGCTGGCGAGCAGTGATGCTGGTAAATACAAGTGACGTCCTCCTGAGGTTACTCCTCATGAAACATTCAGACATAGCACACATTTTAATCATTCATATGAAGCATAGCAACAGTGTGTCAGCCACTGTGAGCTCTGAACACACACACCTGCACACTGACACACACACACACACACACTCAACCCTGGTAGACATACTGTATGCCTAGTGGACTTGGCGCAGGACACTTCAGAAGGTCGGGACAGTGTAAAGTCAGCAAAGACAGAGACCTGCGGTCACCAGGGATCTCTACAATGTACACTGGACAATGCAGCTAATAAAACAACATCTTTCTAATGATTATTTTGTCAACCATCATTGGTCTTATTTTCTGATTTGCAAAACAGACAAAATACAGGGAATCATTGAAAAGAAATCTTTGGAAATCAATTGCACTTAGAGCTAGGTATCAAACTTCAACACTTTTTTGATCTAACTGAAATGTGCTTGTAGTACGGAGTATTCAAAAAAAGGCAAGTATGAAAATCTGGCAACAAAAGTCTGTTCAAATTTGTAACAGCACAAACTAATTCTTTGATCAGAAAGTTCATATATATAAATCAAAACTTTACCAAATGTATACTACTTTATTGGGCAAAGTTCTTGTATGGCTGCTTGGTTTGTACAACATTCAAGATCTGAGAACTTTGGCGTGTTCATTTTTTTAAAAGAAATTTGTAGAAAAACATAACTTCTCTAAGTAAGGTATCAAACAAAGTGTCCCAGTAAACCATGACAGTGCACCAGTGAGCCATCATACACATCAGGATCCTGATACCAAAGCAGCTCAATGAAATCCAGCCATAATTCATTTTACACCTGTACTTTTCCTTCTGTGACACATCAAAATGTCTTCAGTGTTTAAGCTTATTAGTACCAAAGCTCTCATTTTGTATCTGCACTTGTGTTTAAATATTTTAAATGATACCCACACCTAAATGCACCTTCCAATTTTTTACATCTAGTTATTCATGTGAGCTTCAACAGCAAGCAAAGCCAAACATCTCCAATGTTGTCTGCCTTGTATATCTACAATGACAATGACATCACAGGAAGTAAAAGACCGAATGTATGTCAAGGGAACAGTGGGACAGTCAGAAAGATAGTTCTGGTTGAGATGGGACATCAGTAACCTCACCACCAGTGCCCTCCAATGGCATTCAGGGAATAAATTACCTTCCTGTGAGTGCTAACGGCCAAGTCTTTGTCAGGGCTTTTGGAAGGGGAATCCTGACCAGTGTGAGTGATCTCACATTTTGTTAGAGTAACTGTGGAGTCACCGTAGCAACAGCTGAGATCCTGGCACCCTGCTTCCTCAATACACACAGGCTCCCATCCCCCGGCAGTCTCCTCACTGAGACGTCAGCAGAACTTGTACTGCAGTGTCGATTGATTTTTTTTGTCACGGCAGTAGTGAAAGGGTAAAAAGTCCTACACTAACTCTTTGATTATCTTAGCATAGTTTTGCACCAGAATACACTTTTTTAACCTTTGTGTCATGCATTTAAATGAAACTGCCCCAAAAACCTGGTGGCTGTAGTTTCCTTAAACAAAAACAGTTATTAGAAAACCAATGGAAATCACAGGCTTTGCAGGGCGTAAGCTATAATTAACTCTGTATCTGGAATAGAGTGGGCCAGATTACTGTGCTGACAGCCATTCAATAAATCCGTAATTAATTAGAAGCAGCGCAACAAAACACTGGTGGTTTTTGGAATGCGTAAAAGCTTTACAGTACGGAGGGGGAAAGTACAATCTACGTCTTATATGATCACACTTTTACATTACAAGCACGTAGAGAAATAATCAAGTTAAAATATGAGAAAATGCAAATGGTATTGCAAAAAGGCAGCTTAAACACACCCTACTCTTTCTATAGGAAAACTGCTCAAAAAGCCAAGCAATCCTTTCAGGGATAAACAATAGTTTCCCCAAGTCTGCAGAAACGGTCTTTCTCACTGTCTTTCTGCCTCCTCCTCCCACACATGATACACAACACCTTTTTAACGATTCTACTTTGACAACAGACGCTTTAAAGAGTGGTGATCCAGAAGAAATATTGGCAACTCAAAGTGAAATAGCAGAAAATGTGAGGCTTCCTAATATGCACAAGCTGGGAGACAGAGCTTTTAAAAAGGCAAACACGGGATAAACAACCTGCATTTAGATGTCTCTTAAACTCATCAATAATGCACCTGACTAAACTAAATTAGAATAATATTTGAGTTTTGTTTCAGCAGCAAACACACAAACAGAGCTTTGCCATTTGCACAGGAGTCTATGCTGTACTTGCAGTGTGTGAATCTACCTGGTCTCGTAGTAGAAATCATTTTCTCTGCATGTGATTTATCTGTTAGTCAGACATGACAAAAACGCAAGGCACTGCTAATGTCTCAGTCTGACTCTGCTGTAACACTGCATTAAAACCAGAGCAGAAGAGGCCTACGGGCAAAAGAGGATTTCAGGCGCTCCCATCAACCTGCAACTAGATGAGTGCTATATCTACAGGGCTGTGTAATGATGAGTGCTCACTTTTTCCTCCTACCAAACATAGTGGTAAGATCTATAATTCATTAAAGCAAAACTTAAGTTCATGCATTACAACTGCCACTGCTTAAGAAAGACAGACACATTTTCTGTTCCTTATTTGAAAGCCTTCTGTGCCCCGATGCTTATCTTGTGCTTCTAATTTCTGCTGAAGGTGGCTTCATGGTGACGTTCTTGTCATTGAAGAAATTAATACCAGGTTTCAATGTCAGATAATAGAGACAAGCTAACCAAAGCCAGGGGAAAATCTGAACTTAAGGCCATTTTAGGGAAAGGGTCAGAGTGTAATGGAAACAGGTCTAATGGGAATAAAATCTCAGCACACTGGAAAAAGGATAGAAAGGTGAAAAAGAGAAAGACAAGGAGACAGAAACGAGTAGAGGGGGAGAGAGTGAGATTGTGAGAGACTCAGAATATATGACCTAATTATGCCTCTTACTTTGCATTCCCTAGTCTAGGTGTCCTGGTATCCTGAAGGAAGGGAAGGAGGGAGGGAGGGAGGGAGGAAGGAAGGGCAAAGTTTGAACTAAATGACAAACGTGTTCCAGCAGCTAGTGAGGTGGATTAGCATGCTCCCTCCCAGGGCCAGTTTTGGCAGGAAGATAGTCAGGATGCCAAACAGTCACGGCAAAGCTGGAGCTCTCTCCCTTCTTTCACTCTATTCCCCTCCTTCCACCCTGCTGACGTCAGCCACCCAGACCACGCGACTCTGCTGCAAACAGCACACCTGCTGGCTTCACAGTCCATCTGGTCCAGCTCCATCTCTGGCTCGGCTCTCCGTGCCGAAATGCAGGTCTGTTTGCAACCTGGGTACAATCACGAATCCCACAGTAATTGCAGTATCTATTTCACGCTTTCTTGTGGGAGAAGAGAGGAGAGATTGCAGTATGGTTTGCTGAGGACAACAGATATCAAAGTGACAAGAATCAGGCATGTCTGATTAATGTTTCATTGTTCCACAGACCGGATTAATGCTTTAAGGTGTTTACATGTTGCTGACTAGTCAGAGAAGTCCCCGTGGATTTCTTCACACCCCTTCCCCACAACCGTGCAGCATCCACAAAAGGAAAAGAATTGTCTTGTAATTGATGTGACAGGCCCTCTCACCTACTTCTGATGAAATCAGCATGAACATAAAACTGCACAATCATCAAAGAAAGGCTTGTAGTAGTGAGACAAAAGGAAGAAAAAGATGTCTTTTGATATAAAGGCCTAATCTTGTTTTTATCTTTAAAAGTGTTGCTTTAAATTACCATAATGGTAGCAATTGCCGTTTTATGGAGGAAAATGCTACACATGCACATAGATATCTAATATTATTCTATTCTAAATCAACATTTCATAGCACATTTTGGCTGTGCTTCCGCCAGTGTAGAGGCACATTGTGTAACTTTGCAGACATGTTCTCAAGAATGGAAACGGGATACCCTTTGTGCATTATTAATGTCAGAGGTTCAGAGCAAACTGCATGAGCAACAACACTAAATGATAACAATAGATTCCAACAAGCAAATGATCTAGCAACTACTTCAGGCCATAAAACAAACTGACACATCGAGAAATAATGCTGCCAAAGTGCCCTTTCAGAGTGTAATGTGCTTTTGGCATCCTTTCAACCTGTCTAATGTCTGTCCTACACAGCTGACGTCTCAAAGCCTGCCACCAAATTCACTGATATAGCGGGTCATGTGAGGCAAATACATCCACCTGAATCAGCCTTATGTTATTTTTTAATATGACAAAAATAACTCTACACATTTCTATTCAGGGTCTACAATTCCTCTCAGCAGACACCAGCAGGCACTTGCTGTTCCTCTTGCTCAGACACTGGCTCTTCTGTCTGCCAGGTTAGACACAATTGCAGCAGCTATTCAGTGCTCTGCGGAGTGAATTCACAGTGGCCCCGACAGGTGACTAACCTGAATGGTGCACGTATATTCCGTATCATCCAGCAGTCTGACGGTGCAGCTGTATTCTCGCTCAAGATTCCTGATGCTGCCACTCATAAATCGGCTCAACATCTTCTCAGAGAATCGCTGCTCTGCGTCTAAAGACCAGAACAAAAAAAAAACTCAACACCAGCGTGCAAGTGAATGTCACATTGACCACATTCCCCGGTCTCCTAAACGACCAGCAGCCACGGATTCTGCCGCCGAGGTGTGCACCATTGTCGTCCCGTTAAGTTCGCGTGCAGATGGCCCGTGCTAAAAGCAGAATCCGAGGATGCCCGCATCCAGATCCAGAGGCAGCTCAGCTGTGCTGTGTGTCAGTGGCCGAGCCGCGGATTATCTCTCACCATTCACCGCCGCCACTTGAGCAAGCGGGCGGGTCCCTATGAAAACTGACGTCAAAATGAACCAATGGGAGTGTGAGGCATCTTCTCGGCGCTTTAACATCCAATATTGTTTTTCTTACACCGCAATTTGTCCCGACAAACCCCTATCCAGGTCACTCTGGAAATATTTAAAATGTGCTTCTGTTTGTGAAATACCCTCCACAGACTTACAGCTAAATATAGAGCTATATTTTATTTATATAGCAAAACTACTACTGCAGCGCCTTACCACGTTTTTAACCAAAAGCTATGGTGATGAAATCCAAAATAAATGGAAATTATAAGTGTGATTAAGCCTGACAATATGTCAAATATTCCTTTGGTCAATATTAAGAAATACAGTTCAGGAAGCAATACCTGCCAATAATATAAAATATGTGTTTTGTGTGCTAACTGATTTTTTTGCAAAGGGGGCCAAACCATTCCAGGTTGATCTAAAATCATAACACTATA
Source organism: Thunnus thynnus (assembly GCF_963924715.1). Lineage (NCBI taxonomy): Eukaryota > Metazoa > Chordata > Actinopteri > Scombriformes > Scombridae > Thunnus > Thunnus thynnus. Next base: position 18,578,885 of record NC_089521.1, read on the forward strand.
AATTTTTTTTAACTGGCAAGGTAAACCATACTGAGAGGAGGACATTTACTCTTCCTATACCATGATGAAGATTGGGTGTGTCTGACTGCCACCTGCAGGCCAGGCTGCATTAGTGCACTTTAAAAAAAACCGTAGTGGCCCCAATGTACTGTGCAAAAATAATCCGGTGGTGCTTGGCCCTTCGAGGGTTCTTGAGAAGAGTTGGAGTCCCCCAAAAAGTGAAAAGCGGTGTAATGTTACAACAATCAAAGTTCCATTATTTCTACTATAGTTTACAGCACGGTTATACATTATGATGGCATAAAAGCATTATAGTCTTGATTATAGGCCAAATGTATATCTATAAAATATAGGTTGCAAGGTCTATATTACAAATTTGACATAAAATTAGTTTATGTGTGTGTCGATGGTAGGAATAGTATCGCAACAGTGAATAACACACCCAAAAGGACAGTCCCATCAGATGTCTGCCGTGACCCGGATTCGAACCGGGGTTGCTGCGGCCACAACGCAGAGTACTAACCACTATACGATCACGGCGAGCTAGCGGGAACTGGTGCATTGGAAGGGGATTTTGTCTATATAAAGGATGAAGATCACTGTGCATGTATTTCTCTATACTTTGTGAGGTTGTCTACATGACAAAAAGGCTCAATGAAGCGGTACTTCGCTACCTCACTCTAAAGACAGATGTATCATGATGAATAGAACTCTAAAGAAGTGTATTTTACCAAGCCGACATTTAAAACCAATGTGCGTTTTCCAAGTTGCTGGCGAAGTAGTAATGTTGACGAGTGTATATGAGAGCTCTTCTTACATTAATATATCTTCTCGCATTGCTTCGTCAAACAGTTAGTTTGGTTCGTCATGACGTTCACTACGCTGCCCCGTAGCTAAACGGCACCCAACAATAGTTAACGTTAGTCTGTATGTATACACGTTTATCCCTTTACTTTTAAGACTATACTGAAACCACAGTAGCTGATATAGCTGATATGGTCTTAGCTTACTTACCATGATTGATCTTGATGTGACATAAAAGTCAATTTTGTGCAGTCATCCTTCAGGCTACGTGCTGTCGAGTATTGAGTTCAGACAATACTTTGAGGCACAATAACTATCATGTAATTTGGTTAAGTGACCATGCATTTACTTATTCACTTACTGTCAGTCAGATATTAATCAGAACAGCATACTTTAGCATCCTAACTTAGATTTCTCAGGTGTAACACAAACACCACAAATCTGTCTTCCATTAATACTGTAATAGAGCAAGATTTTAAAGGATGGGTTCACAATTTCTCAGGTCTATCTTGTGTGTAAGATTTAGTGGCATCTAGCGGTGAGGTTGCAGATTGCAACAAACTGAATACCCCTCCCCCTCACTTTCCAAGCGTGTAGGTGAATCTACCATGGAACTCGCAAAAATGCAAAAGGCCCTCTCTAGAATCAGTGTTTGGTTTGTCCATTCTGGGCTATTGTAGAAACATGGCGGTGCAACAATGGGTGCTTATGGATTTATGGCGAACTGGATACAGTGTCAGAGGCGGGGCCCGTTCAATCCTATGAAAATTGCTCAGTGGCACATGAAGCCAAAAAAGTTAAACTTCTTCCACATTGCGTCTGTATCTGTGGGGCCCATAGAGCAAGTGCACTGGTGATTTTCGCCAATCGAGCTGGCTACTTCTGGTTAAGCCCACTGGCTAACTTGAATGGGGATAAAACTATTCAATTGTGCGGCTCCTCTAGACTTTCGAAATGTGATCAAACCGAATGGATCAAATTCTGATAGTGAGACGAATCATTTCGCAGGGGTTGTGATGCTCAAAAAAAAAAGATCTGTTGATTTACAGACGCCTCTTTCACAATGTAAGCCGATGGGAAAAAGTCTTTTTGGGCCCAATAGCATCACATGACGTTGCAATTGCATGGTTTGGCTGCTATGTCAAATTGGCTTCAGAGCCCAGCGCTGGTCCTGGGGGCTTGGGCGGTCTCCATGGAAGAGGACCTGCTCCCTATGTAGATATAAAGGGTTCATTTTAAGCTGACAGAAACACAACAATTATTATTTTCATGGGATTATACAGTAATTAAAACATACTTATGAATATTATATTCCATTTCTGCCAAGTCCGTTCCGCTAGATGCCACTAAATTCTACACACTGGACCTTTGACACAATAGTCAGGTACCAAAATGAACACTGAAATAGGTTTTTCTTGCCATAATCATTCTTCCTTTCCATACTGGCCATTAAAAGAACTCTTCATAATGCACTTATAAAAGCCCTGACTGTTTTGATTAAAATTTCCAGGTACTTTGGAACCAGCGGAACTAATCTCATGAACTAAACTTGGAACTGAAAGTCCCTGTGGTGCAGTCCTGTTTGTGTTGCCACCACATCTGAGAAACCAGGTAGATCATGCAAATTAGACCCATGAGGAATTAAAAAATGACGGTGGCGCTTGAAATGTAGCATTCACACGCGAGGAAAATACAACAGATTTTTCCTGTTGTTTTTACTGTTGCATGAGATGGATACAATAAATGAATGAAAAGGAGAAATGCAGAGGAGGAAAATTAAACTGAAATTCTCCACAGTGAATCATCTGTTGAGTGTTTGACGGTTACTTATTTCTGCTTTAGAACGTAACCGCCATGAAACAATCAAAAAATAATGATTTGTTTCTCTCTCTTCTCACAGTCATCCTTCCGTGCAAAAATTGATTTAAAAGTTTTTTTCTGAAGCTAATACGAAGTTTCAGTCGTCCATGAGTCTAATATAGTTGATATCTTTCAGTGTTAGTCTTTTTAGTGCCAAATTCCCTTTTTGTTACTATACTTCCACCACAGCTCAACAGGGAAACAGTGTCCAAGGAAACACAAAGAGGGAATTTGATGCTAAGAAGACTGTAAATGTGGCAGATATCCACTTGATATGACTAACTAAGACTGCTGAAGTCTCATATAAGCTTCAGATAAACTTTTAAATACATTTTTGCACAAAATGACTGCATGGACACATTGTAGATTTTGGTCCTCATCACTTCCATTAAAAGCTGAAGTGAACCTACCCTTTAAGCTTGAATAACAGATTAGCATGTTTCAAAAGACTGACACTGAAATAGTGATGAAAGGTGTAGTTTTTATTAGATAAATTATTGACAGTAATTATAAATTAGGCTAGCCAGCTTGCCATTGAAAAAGTGTCATACACAAGTAATGTCTTTCCAAGTATTATACAATTTGTCATTAAATCAGTGCTGAGCAAAGTTAAGTGTTAATGTTTCTTCAGTGTTGAGCTAAGGATTGAAGGCTGGTGAAAACCAAATGCAAACTGCAGTCAAGTAAAGATGCATGATCAGCAATTGAGTAACTCCTCCTCACATCAGTAAAAACACATCAAATAATCAAATCTGTATTTACAATAATAGGACCAAAAGGGCCTTAATGTCCAAAAGTGAAGTCTTGTAGTTCATTCTCATCGTTCTCCTCAGGTTCGTTGCTCCTTGTAACTGCAACTTTAGCAGCACACTCTGCCTTTCTGGTAAAAGGGCGACATGGACCAGCCAGAGTCTGATGCAGCGGTGGTTTGCTGCTTGAAATGTTGCCCATAGTTTGAGCAGAAGCACCTTCTTGTTTGTAGGCTGTTGCAGGATTTCTCTTGTACAATTTACAGGATGCCACCATCGGCTTTCCTATGTCCACCTGTTGGCTTTCTGTAAGTCGCAGCCTATTTTCCGTGTGAGTATAGTGTAAATCCACCTTGATGACCAGCGATTCCTAGCAAAGAGAAATGACAGACAAAATACATTTATTTTACAGACTGTCTTGCAAAGACTTGCTTTGTTTTGAACTGAAATAACCCTTCAAGGATACAGCACAGGGAGACATATCAATGAGTGCATACCTTAAGCTTTTGAAGAGCACAAAGTCGCAGAGTACAGTCTGGGTTATCAGATGACTTAAATAGTAGAGAGTCCATCTCCTCTGACCTGCCAGGGCCGGAGAATGTGTCTTCCAATAGCTAAGAATTCAGAACATAAAATATTTCATCAGCATCATTAGTTTTTGTCAACCAACTATATCGGAAAACTATAAATATTTTCTGCATTTACAATGTCTTGGCACTGAATCACTGCTCTAATGCACTGCAATAGAAGCCTTAAAAAACAACCACTAGATGTCAGTATGGACCAAGAAAGCATGGATGCCTCATACTAAGAAAAGTCTACCGGTTCACTGTTACTACTTCCTGCTTTCACTGTGGTTGCAGCAGACTGGAAGATGGAAGTCTATATATGGGCAAGACTTCCTCAAACATGTGAAACGTGGGGGTGAATGGTCATCGTTGAAAAAAATTCCTGCTGGCTAATGGAAACTGACAGCGTGTATGGTGAGTAACATGGAATTTATGATGGAGATAAAACTTTCCATTTTTAAGCCCAATGTTGAGTTCATAACCTCTTCATATCCATAGATGAAGATTATACTTTTTTTTTTTTTTTTTAAACCTATAGTGTGTTGTGTGTCATGTCACTGTATAGAACGCTTGTGGTTCCTATATGGATGACAATAAAACTTGACAGGATGTCTGATAGTTTTAAGTGAAAATTAATATTTACAGGTATGCTGCTCAGAGTGATGGTGCAGTCCTGGGTTCGGGGGCCTTTAGTCTTCAAAGTGGCAAAAGCTACCAAGATATTGGAGAACAAAGCCGAGAAGCTGACTTCCACTTCTACTCCGCAAAGAAACATCAGCCGCTTCTTCTGTGGCAGCTCTGAAAAGAGATATTAGGAAGTTTGAAGAAATTTTTTAAAAAAATAACAGGATCTCAAACTGTTTATGACTGTACTTTTTATTATTCTGCGGTATTAAATCTCTGAGGTAAAGAAGCTGACTTATCAAAGCTATTAATAAACCACATTAGGGACTTTTAGCTACTGTTAATTCAAACCGCAGATTTTTATCTTTCATCTAGTCTGGAGGAGATTCTCAGATTAGATCTTGTAATAACAATATTCTGTTTAAAATGGGATCAAGTACATTTGAGGAAGTTATTAAGTTTCAAAAAAACAACTTCCTTCCATCAAACAGGAAAGTATACTTAATGAACCAGTAAGATGAAACAGTTCCCTCTTTTGATTTTATCACAAACAATGAGTTGAATTTTTGAATGGTCCTGAAAATATCACATTAAACCACAATGTCTGCACTTACGTTGTCACACGCTGTAGTGTGGGAGGTGTGAGGAAATTGAACAATACAATTTCTCTCTCTCATTCATGGTAAAAACAGATCAAGGAATGGAATCATGCTTTATTGGGGATGGGGGGTGGGGGGGGGGGTAAACGATATTTGATAGGTTGCTATGTGTCACATACCCCGCCATTAACATAATATGACCTGACATTTAATAATAAACATTTTTTATAGTTTGGAGACAATTTCCCCAACTCACCATTTGCTTGTCTCCAGCAGACATCTCTCAGGTGTAGTTCCCTTGTGTGGCCGGTGGTCCAAACTGGATCTGCAAGGGATCGAGGTTCCTTTAGGGTGTGTTTGATCTCCACCGCCTGCTTGCCTGTGACCAGAGGGTCTCTGCCTAGATCTGGTGTAGAGAGAGGGAGAAAAAAAAATACAGGTAAATAATGACGCCTGTAAGATCAGAAGACAAAACTTTACAGAAAATTCACACACAAATTTCCAGTTATGTTTCCATAGAAAGTCTTTACAAAATCTTTACCAACTAGAGTGCCTGTGCATTTGCACTGTTTTGAATAATGTGGAGCTGCCTGAGTTTTGCAATAGCAGGGAGTGGGTTTTAGAAAAATGCATCAGATTCACATGGCTGACTTTGAGGAACTTAGGGAAATTTGAAAATAGTTAATAATCACAGTAATTGACTGGACTAAATGAGTTTTGGAAAAAACCTTTCTGACAAGAGTCAATACTTTACACGCAAACATGAGTAATTATTAAAAAGGTTAACAGAGTGGCATGGCTGGCCAGAAGAGAAAGAAAATGATAGTGAAACCATGTTCAAATAAGTTGATATAGATTTATGCTTGGCTTTTGAGAAGATTTGGCAGTTCATCATTAACATCTCTTTTTCCATTTCTAAATAAGTTCCAGACAAGATGAGCAGATATAAAGTAAACTACATTAGAGGACTGGAAATTTCTGAGCTAATGCCCATAAATCGGCTTTCAGATTTAAAGAAGCCAAAAGTAAAAGTTATAAAAACCTGTTGTAAACTGTTCATAAGCACACATACACACGCAGTGCTGTCAGCAGGGCACTCTGTCCTGATAATGCGTATTTGTGAGTGAACCCATGAGAGCAGTAGCAGGGGGTGTCCAAACGGCAGAGCAGCTGTCTTGCACTCTGCAGCTCTCAAGTTTCTTGTTGTTCTCTAGCCAACAGTGTGAATTTCCAGAGAATGAGGTCACATGCTAATGGTACCTCGAAAAATTATTCTACCAGGGACCCATCAAACAGACAAACACACTCTCAAGACTGGACAACTTGATAACTCCCCACACCTGCTCAGTCACAGCTATACTCACAAGTCCTGAGTAAAAAAAACACTAAAACAAGTTTCCAACAATTATAAAATTTGTCTGTAGTCCACCCAGCACACCCAAGAACAACCTGTTCCCTTCAGATCCGTTTACCCTGGATCTGTAATAACTGTCAGCCTATTGCATGGATGGAAGTAATCCAGATGTCCACTCCCATACTGAAATCACAGCATGGTCCGAAAAACTACAGCTATCTTTGTTGCAGCATCATTTTAGATTTGTTCATAGATTGATATATTTTAGAGTTATCATAGTGTTCTCAAAAAACAAAACAAAACCACAGCTTTGTTTGAAATACTTACCCTCAGACACCTTCTCTAAGACATGTGTGACTTTCTCAGACTGTAGGATGTGCTTGTTCAAGTACTTAGTGAAGATTCCAGTGCTCTTTCCCCCATCCTGGACCTCAAAAGCCTCAGCATCTTCACATCTACATTGGTTAATAATAAAAACGTTATACAAACACTGTTCTAATGTCATAGGTCAATAATAATTGCACTTGCATTGGTAAATGAGTTGCTCTGGGTATCAGTTTCTGTATTTGTAATTAAAAGTACATACGTGGCATAACCATAAATGGTATTCCCACTGGGTTTCAATGGCATGATGGTTGACGGTATGCAGTGCTGGTTGTACCTAAAAGTAAAGTACAGGTTTTAGAGGGACAAATTGATTGAACTAAATCCAGACAATTTATTATGACAAAATAAACTGATGTTGATATAATAGATAACATATTTATAACATGTGTAATAATCAGTTTAACATTATATGGGAACATTTGTCCCTGTCATCTTTAAATAAAAACAGATATTGGTTATTGCACCTACCATTTTCTACAGGTATCCAGTAGGATTACGCTCAGCGCAGTCCGTCTTTGTTGCATGCCTAGCATGACCCTCTGCACACAGACACAGTTTTCAGGTCGGTACGGTTGTGGAGCATCAACAGCTACCAAGTAATTCCTCCCAGCACGCTCGTACCCATGGCCCGCATAGTAGAAAAGGCCTGTCAAGTGTGATGAAACACACAGTTAGTTACTGCTGCAAGACCGTCAGATTTGTAATCATCCCAGGATCAATATGAAAAGTTTGAGGCATCTTCAGAAAGATCGCACTGAGGCAAAATGATACCTGAGGTCTGTACAGTCTGATATGTTTCAAAACACATATGATTCTCAATTTTCTGTCTTTGTTTTTGTTAACAGCAAAAGAAAGTAGGAAGTAATAACAGAGAGTGTCATTCTGATACAGCAAGACATTTCACTTATCTTTGTTTTTACTTTATAATCAACAACAGCTCTATGATTAAAATGTACTTTTGTACCTGTCCACCGTTTAATAACAGTAGTGGCTCCGTATCCCTGAATAATGTGACAACTTGAGTTGTTGAAACTATATCCTCCAGTTATTAGTCACAAAATGTTTTCATACACTACAATGCCATTTACTTTTTTTTGTTCAACACTGTATAACTGACACGTTCAGAAAGACAAAGTTCAGTAGACCATGTGGATTGTTTGCATGATTGCCATTTACCCTCTAGAAAATACAACAAAAATCTACCCTTGTTACAGGCATTCAGGAAATGCCAATACATGACAAGCAGTTTTAAACATGCTTCTTTGCCCCTTATCCTCCCACACAGCCACACATGCGTATGAAGATATATAAACCACTGGCAGGTTCATTACCCATGACAAGTGGACAAGAAGAGATAAGGGCCACAAAACACGACAAAGGAAGTTACAGGGCTATATTTCAGATCACACTAAAATATTTTAATTACTATGTAAGCAAGGACAATATTAAAATTGGGAAATTCCAGAATCAAAGATGAATGTAGTTAATCTAGAGAAAAATAACTTGTAGGAAAATTATACTCACCATAAACTCCTCTGTCGAGGAGCTGAATGAACTTGTCAATTGCAGCCAGCATCTCCTCCATGGTGAGATCCAGCAGAGAAACCACTCTGAAGCCAAGCTGCTGCAGGAGGTTGGCCAGCTCATGTACATCCATAACGGGGGCCATCAAACCGGGGTGGTTGAAGTAATTCAAGTTGCCAATAAGTAGGGCAACTTTATCCGTGGCTAAAACAAAAAGTCAAAGTAGAGTTCTATTTATAGCAACGGGAGGAAATTCTAATACATACCGTGATAGTTTTCCTCTCTAGCACAAATAGCATGAGTTGACACAAGAGGTTTTTTTTCCCATTAAACTGTACCTGTGAGTGCTGCACGAGGAAGTTGATCATTTTGCACTAGAGGATATGAAACAAGAAGCACAAAATCAGCATTTTTTTTCAACACAAATCTATGACTTTCTATGACCCAGATCATTTAGGGTGTTACAATTAAACATCTTTTCAGTATTTTTTTGTGATATGCACTGTACATACCACAACATAAGTTACATAAACACCAAACAGGAGAAACACTGCAACAACTAGTTTCACTTTACATCACTTTCCTGTTGTGTGTCTAAGGCTTGGACCAAATACTATTTGGAGTCTGACAACTTCCTTTTTATTCAGTAGAAATGGGAAAGTACCGTCAGCATAATGGAAACAACTTAAAGCCCAAGTGCTAAATCAGAAGAATGACAGAAGGTAGAGAAAATCTTTTCATCTGAAACAGAGGAAGTTAAGTCAGAGGAAAATACGGTGCTAGCCTTGGGAAAAGAGTGACTTTTAAGTCAATAAAAGTAGTTTCATTTATGACTTACCAATGTCAACATCGACTGGTTCAGTCCAGGTCTCCTGTAGCACGTTAGACACCGAGCACAGGTATGATCCTCCATGCTCAGCTGTGGCACAGTCAATCTACAGATACCACAATAGATCATATTTTTAGCATTGATTGTCTCTGTGGCTTCAAATTTAACCTTTGGCAAAATATTAACCACATTTTCTAAATAAATTACATGGTTGGTGGAGGGTGCATGATTCAGTGAAATGACACAGTAAATATAGCACAGTGTAAACAATCACTATCAGCACTGAGGTAAGTAAACACTCGCCTGTCATCCTTCCTTACCTGGAGCGTGTCACTAGTCTTGTCCAGCAGTGGTTGCCCATTTCTGTACCACTGATAGTGTGGGGCCGGTTTGCCGAAGGCGGCACAGCGGAGTGTAAGTTTTGCAGCTTGTTGGACTATCTGGGGTTTAGGGTTGACAGCGATGTGGGGCTCACCCTCCCATTGCAATGGCAAACCTGATGATGGTTGGAAAGAAAGGTATGGAGATTCAAACCCACATAGATATCCATAGAGCTTAGTCATTACCCTCTGAGGCTGTGTCACAAATATGCAAAACCACAAAAATTACGACGACACAATAGAAATGATTAAGGAGGAATGCATAATGCATACCTGATTTATCAATGTCCAGCACCTTCACTTTCACCCAGTCACTGAACACGCAGTTACAAAAATTGTCATTCACTCGGCAAACAAAGAGCTGAGTATTTTGAGCTTTGATGGTCAGGTCTGCATTAGTGCCACCACGCACCTATAAAACAACAACAACAACAAAAAGAATACCTATAACTTGGCATAGAAACATTCACAGCGATTTGGGAATAAGTAAGTGCTTAAGATCACTGCAAGTCTGTGTCAAAGATCTTCTGTAACATTTTTTAAGAGAGATTTGAGCACAAGAATATACTGCATATGAAATTCACTACACTTTTCATACACTGTAGACGTTATTTCTCATAAAAGACTTGAAATTCCATTTAAAATGATTGAGAAGGGTGTTTTAAAAGCTTTAAATGGGAGTATTGTAATTTAATGTTTCTGGTAACTCATACACAAACACAAGTAAAACCGACATACCTCGTCCTTCTCAGTGAACCACTGGTAGTGCAGGATACCTGAGCCCTCAGCACGGACACTCAGAGTCACTTTGTGTTTCACAGGTACACACACATTAACAGGATGGCGCACTATGACAATATCTAGAACAAATCAATTGAGAATCTCAGTCATCTGAAATCACAGTGCGTAGTCTCTGTTTTGAAAAAGTAACACTCGCCATAATTACAACATACCTCTGATCATTATTCGGCAGGGTTTGGGGCGGGATCCGGTCATTAGTACATTTTCCTCTTTTTATCGGCAAGTTTTCTTTTGCTGAGACACACAAAAACCAGAATGTAAGAAGCTGAGTCAAAGTTTAAAATTAGTATTTTTGGATCACTCGCAATAGTGCCGCCCCAAATGGAAAAACTAAGAAATTAATAACATTAAGAAAACACTGAAATTGGTTCAACGTCCAAGCCACCACGAAATGGTCATTTCTTGTCAAAACAGCGTAACTGTTCACGGCAGTGTACTAAACTGTAGGCTATGTTAAATGTGCTATTTTAACAAAAACATTGTGTTAAAAATGACCCATGTTTAAGTGCATACCTGCCGTCAGCCTCGTACCAGTTGTGTAGCTGTCGGACCTTAGCCAGAGTATGTTTTCCTCTTCACAATATTCATAACTTAAATTAAATCGGAGTAAACTCTTCCCCTTTCCCGGAACGAGGCAGCATACACACACATTACCGTTAAGTCTATAATATAGACGCATCTCATAGAAGATAAAGAGTATTACACCCCAGCCACATCGCAAAAACATAGACATTTATTTTAATTCTAAAGCAAAAACATGTCACAAATTGAAAAAAGACGTCAGAACAGACGAACTGTGTCCCGTTAAGCGGCTAATGTAAGGGAGATGCATGTAGAGCCTCATTTCCTGACATTACGGTAATAAGCGAGTTGGCTCTTTTTCAGGTGCACTGCAATGTCAGGCTGAGGTTGAGTGTTGCAGCAAGGAAGTTAAAATATGCCTTCAAAACTGGACAAACTTGTACTAGGTTGTCACTGAGGTAGAGAAACCTTAGGCTAGATATAGCAGGGTGTGAGTTAAAGTAATGATATGTTCGTACAATGTATACATTTCGTCATACATGACATTCACATGCATAATGTAAAATACGGAGTACATTCTTAAAAGGTCTCATTGAAGAAGGCTAGCACAACATTATACATTTTAACACAGCATTATGTGTTATCATAAGTAGTTCCCTTCTTGATCCCTTCTTGACCATTAATTAAGTGTTAAATGATATAAAATATTTCCAAATACCATGATTATTTATGCTTTATTTGTATCATTCATTTTTTGTATACATTAAATAGCCTATGAAGGTCTTTTATTGGTTATTTTGACTCCCATTTCACATTGCAGACATATACAGTAGGTATGCATATATTACTATATAAGTATATGGCTTTTTTGTACAAAAAATATATTTGGATAGATATTTACCAAGATAGGCAGCAGAGAGTTATAGGTAAACAACATAAGACAGACAACACAAATTATGCCACAAATCTGTAATACAAGATACAATTATTACATCATGAATACAAATTTCTAACACAATCAGATAAAAGATTGTATCCTAGAAACAACCTAAACAGCACCTTAAACAACCAAGGGGCTATCTAAAACCGCTTCTAAAATATGCTTACGTCATTAAATCAATGTGTAGATTTCATCAGCTGGGCCTGTTTTTGTCTAATTGATGTGAAATGTGATCTGCAAGTGGGCCACTATGTTTTGACCATGTGTTGCAATACGAAGTGAGGGGGGCTGTCCTGTAGCAACTCGTGAGCAAAGCACAGGACATATGTGGTTCATAGGTCGTCATCAGCTACATCATGAATCATATTCTACAGACATGTTTTGCGAGTTCACATCCAATCCTCTACAGTGTCTCACCAAGATGAGACACTGTTTTTCCCACTTTATAAGATGGATTGAAAGAAAGCCATGAGATTTTTACAGTATGATCACTGATGAAATGACAGATTTTTAGGAATGTCTTTTGGTTTAAATGGTTAGCTTTCACTCTATATTCAGTTTAGTTTTTAGGCTTCTTTGTTAAGTCTTAAGTATAGTTTCGGAAAATCTCATGTGCTCTTGCACCTATTTGTGGGCCTGCTATAAATAGGGCCCTGCTGGCAACACATGCGTGTCTATGATAGGCAGTTACACAGATTTTCTTCACAGACTCAGGCTCCAAAGCAACACTGACAACAACTCAATGGTAAGTTGGAAGATTTACCAAGTTGTGTGTGGACCAAGAAACACCTGAATTGGATGCACAACTCTTACAATTAAATAACATGTCTAAGGTTTGTGTTTGACCACTAACAGCCCTTCCACAACCTGATAGCTGAACCTATTTATAACTTGCTCCAATGCAATACTTTGCTTGGTCAGAAGGACAAGCATTGACTCTGAACTGTGTTTTTTAGTTTTGTACAAGCAAATGGCCCTCTTTGTACTTTATAGTTTAGTCTTTCAGTATCATCTCACAAGTTGTTTCACTATTCTTAAGTGTTTCTTTTTTTCTCCTCCAGGGTCTTTTACATGGATAACACAATTCAACTCTGAACTGGGACAGTGAATTTTGACAAGCTGTGGACACTGAGTAGTTTTGTACTGTGTTTATCTCGGATCTTACATTTTTTGTGAATTACTTCAGTGGACAATGACTTCCAGGAGGCCAATGACTCGCTCTTTTTCTGGCAATGGGAGGACAAGCAGCTTCAGTGAAGAGGAGTCCAATGGCCGTTCAGAGAGCCGCAATTCTTACCTCTCGAATGTTAGGCCTGAGAACAGGTAGACAACTTCATCTGTAATCCATGTATATGCAGGGCGTTTAAAAATATGTTTCTTGTAATGCAAAATTGATTTTAAAATCTGATTTATATTGCATGGTGGTCAAGAAAAAACATCTGGGTTAGCCAGATCAAGTGAGAACAATCACAAAACAACTGAAAATTCTCTGTTCATTTAAAGTTCATTTAATTGAAAAGAGGAAATGCTGAAGCCAGTCAAAACAGATTTTACATCATATTGTTTAGCGCATGACATTGTGTCTCGAAAATTACATTTATCACGTGCGTGTTTCAGTTTCTAATCTACAAACCATGAGAATAACAAAACTTGAAAAGTGCTCCTTTTGTTAAAGATTAGAGCAGTTATTAAACTATTTTATTTAGATGGGTTCCATATACGCAGATCGTAATTCATCATTAACGTCCCTTCATTTGCCTCCTTTCTGAATAGCTATTCAAGGTATTCTCACTACAGGCCAACGAGGTAATCCATACTTTTAAAACATTCCTCCCAACTAACATCTTAACCACACAAACTGGTTTACCCCAAGAATGAAACCTACACAGGTCTTAACAGCAATGTAAGTGTCCAATTTGTCCCGTGTTGCGTTCAGTTTTAGTTTCGTCAACGTCAGTTTCAATGTTGGATTGACAATTTTGTTTTGCTTGACATCTCACAAGTCTCTGTGTCACTCTTTCCTATTCGCTTCACTACCAGAAGTTCCCATTAACATCCTCTCCTCTTAATTAAGCAAGCAATTGGAATGTAATGAAGAGGTTATTGTAATGATAATGGGGTGAAAACTTTTTAAAAGCAATAAATTGTGAGAACAGGACACTCAATGCATTAATGTTTTCTTCCAGGAGCACATTGTGCAGTGTCATGGCTCAGCTGACCGAGGACATACAGCCGTCCTTTGACACCACCTTGAAATCAAAGGCAGTGTCAGAAAACTGTAATGTGAAGTTCACATGTGTAGTATCAGGTAAGCCTACTCCTCATAGCCTTGTTTATGAGCATGCCACCACTTGTTCTTTATTGGAGCAACTGAAACTTTTCAGATGTGAAGAGACAGGATGTGACTAATCTGAAAACTGTGGAAGGATTTCACTTTGAAGACACAACATAAATTGCTTTATTCTTTCTGAACACAATAGACAATGAAGCTGAACCAGAAATGTTGCAACCAAATTGTATATACAAGCTGTTTTTTCAAGGTGATAATTGCAGGCAGATCGGATGGGTTGGCCTATCCAACAGCAACAGCTGTTCCTGTGTGACACAAAGCCTCTACATACACTGTACTATGTTTACTTTATTTTTGTCCACCTAGTTATCTATAAAGAGAATATTTAACACAAAATGTCTCTTCAGACATGGTACCTGTGTAACAACATGCCAGTCAGTTTGTGGCACAAGGAGTGTTTTGTTTACAGTCCAGAGGCAGTGAATTTTATACTAAAGTCTATTAATATTTATAGGCTACCCAGCTCCGGAACTGAAATGGTATAAAGATGATATGGAAATGGACCGCTACTGTGGACTTCCAAAGTATGAAATTCGCCGTAATGGAAAAACCCACACCCTCCATATTTACAAGTATGTAAGACAACCTTGCAAAAATAATCTATTTTGTTCATTTAAATGTTGCAAATGTAGCTTCCTGTATTTTGTGCTCATTCAGAGTACCTATATTATGAGAATAATAGGTGTTTCTCTTTTCAGCTGCACATTAGATGATGCAGCCATCTATCAGGTCTCAGCCAGCAATAGTAAAGGAATTGTATCCTGCTCGGGGGTTTTGGAGGTTGGCACCATGAATGAGTACAAGATTCACCAGAGGTTCTTTGCCAAACTGAAGCAGAAAGCAGAGAAGAAGAAGAAAGACATGGAGGACCACACCAAGAAGGTGGATAAAGAAAACATTCAGAGAGAGAAACCACGGGTTAGCCCTGAGCGTCCTCCAAGGAAGCGACCCGTTCCACAACCACAGCAGATCCCAGCAGTGAAGGAGCCTGAGGCTGTTGAGCAGCTTGGGGCTGCTGCAGAACCCAATGGAGTTAGCTCTGAAGTCAAGGAAACAGCCCCTGTGACATCCATAGAAAGTGGCCTGGAGAAGGAGATACCTCCATCTGAGGAAACCTTGGCCAAAAAGAAAATAAAGATCACTAATGGTGTAGACACTGGAGGTAACAGCAGCAGCAATAGCAGCAGCAGAAGCCATATGATGGGGAATGGAGGTGAAAACTGTTATGATGGAGGAATCAGTTTGGCACAGTTTTTGGCAGAGACTCTCCAGTCCCAAACTAATGATGAGAAACAGAACTCACCTCTAGTGGAGAAACCTAGGGAGATGGATAAACCTATTGTAAACACCAGTAAAGAGCAAGAGAAGAAGCAAAAAGAGAGGGAGGAACAAGAAAAAACACCAGAGGAAGAGCTTGAGAGAGAGAAAAAGAGAGAACAAGAATTGGCCATAAAGAGGGAGAAAGAACAAGAAAGGCTGTCAGAGATGTTGCACATGGTAGACCACCCAAAACATGGTTCTGAAGTGAAACATCATAGCAAGGCTCATAAGGATCACGACCAGCACAACATCCAGACTTCAATCTCCTCTATGCTCCACACTGTCAAAGACTTCTTCTTTGGTAAGGGTAAGAAGGACTCTCATGATCACATTGAGAACAAGGGGAGAGAGTTTGACCACCTGTCCCCCTCAACGCAGCCTTACCCTTCTCAACCGGACACGCCACCCTCATTTCGGCTGCAGATGGAGCATCATCCAGAGGTGGATAAATCTCTCACAGAGGAAGTTGTTCCCATGGAAACTGATAAACCAAAGGGGCATTCAGAAACTGTGGATATAGAACAACAGTCAGTGTCACCGGAGCTGTTGATGCCAGACACACACAAGCACGAAGATAGTGTCCTACACACAGACCTAGCACCCGCTAATAGTTTGCCCCCTGAGAGCGTAGAGGAGTCAACAGGCCAGAGTGTCAAGGAGGCCGATGATGCTGTGGAGGCCATGAAGGTGTCTGTGGGGGCAGAGAGCAGCGGTCCACATGAAGAGATGTCATTGTCTGGGCTCCAAGTTCTCACTGAGGTACGTACAACGGTCTTGAAGGGCAGTTGGCTGCCACTTGAGAGATATATATATAGAGACTGTATTGGTGTGACAAGATAGAGTACGAGATGAGCTACTTCAGGGCCAAATCCTGAACTATGTCAACTATGACATTTAGGCTTTGGGTTGCTGCTGGTTATAAATGTGGTAGATAAGAAGCAGATGAGGGCACAGTTAGATGTTATATTCATTGGACTGTATGGGACAGACAATATAACCACTTTAAAACAATATAAGCACTTTAAAACATACAGTATATTATCAGTCAAACAGTGGAGTGTGTCAGCCTGGCCACGTAAGACTGTGTGGGACAGACAGTATAACCACTTTAAAACATACAGTATAGTATCAGTCAACTGACGGAGTGCGTCAGCCTGACCGTGTAGCACTGTGGTTTTACTGCATCAACAGTGCTCAAGAGTGACAAGCCAAACAAGATAGTGTAGGAGAAATAAGGAACTATAAGAGCAGGGCGACTTGCACTTAATATATGTGGGGGTGGGGGATGTTGTGTATCTACACAGCACATTGTAAGATAGGATGGGGAATATATCAGATGTTGGCTGTAATGAGTGGGACACCAGTGCGTCAGAGATGGTGATGAAACCTGAATTCCAGAGGCGGTTCTCACGTTACAAGCGGAGCTTTGTATGAGAGAGGGCCGTGTGGTCTATATGAGCGGTAGTAGAGTGAGTTTTCCTGCAGGTCCCAGCATGAAAGGAGGGCCTCATCACATTGGACACATTCCTCGCTGCCCCCCTCCCCATGTCTGAAAATAAACCCCTTCCTCATCTAGAGAAGAGGGAGGAAGGCAGTACTTCTCTCATCAGTGTTCCGCACAGAGAATTGTTTCGTGTCTGTCATGTTTGGGGAATTTTGACTTTTGACTACATTTTATGCCATTACAGCAGGAAAGCCGATAGGGATTCCAAGTAGGCTTATTATTTTTGCTATATTTGAGGTTGCACTGGTTTAGATCATGTGACTGTTAGACTCTTGGCTTTTTAATATGGATTTGTTTTAGTTGCACACGTTTCTTTGAAGTGGTAAGGTTGAAAATCTTTTTTATGTTAGTATTTTCATCAAAAGCCCCGCCTATGTTTTTCCCCCCAAATTTTAAACAAAGAAGCAAACAGAGATACAACGTTTAGTGGAAAAAACATAAAATTTTCTGACTTGTCTTCTTTTAAGCATGCACTTATATTCAAAAACATCTTCTGAACTTGGCAAATGGCAGATGAAATGGTTTTAGTTGCACACATGAAAAATCACTAAAATATTAAAAGAATGTTATTTCTTGTCTCTGCATATTTTGTTCAATATGCCTGTCTGCTTCAGTAGAGGGTTGGGAAGGATTTGGTGAATTATGTGGTAATATGTGATAATTTCTGAAAGTTTATTCAGTTATTATGACCCATCAAAATTCCACTGAAGTTTATATACCTGTGATTGCAGGCAGACAATAAGATCTCATCATTTATTTAAAATCCTTCATTTAGGTCCTTTTATATTTGACTTTTTTGCATGAATAGAGCAAAAGCTTGCAGTGAACTTTATTGTACAATAGTGATTTCACTAACATCCAGTGATGTGGTGCACAATGACATGTGAGAAAGGGAACTGAAGTCACCAGGTTTAAATTCTATCCACCTGCAGAGTGACTGTCCATAAAGTGGAAGTACAACTGTACAGTGGTGGTATAATGTGACCCTTTAGAGATGACTAATTGGAGGAAGTCTACCAATTTATCTGAGCAAGTTTTCTCACGAGTGTAGCATCTATTTACACATGCGGTGAGCTTCATTTTTAGACTGAATGCGACACCAGTTCCTTCCATCAAAATCGGCAACTTCTTTTTTTTCTTAGCAGTCACTTGTGGCCAAACATGTTGTCACGAGGCAGAATGTGGCGTCTTTGCTCGCCCTCATGAATTCTGTGAACAGCACAAACAGGGGCAGTAAGGGGAAAAACCCACCACACTACAACATATGTAGTATGAAGCTTCACCCGTAGATCTTCTTGTGTGTGTATTGGTTTTTTAAAGAAGAAAATCATGATTTTTGTTTAATTTCCAATCAAAGTCAAGTAATGTTCCTCTCTGTCAATTTCACCCTTAACAGATGATTGATCCAAATGTGCACAACAGGTTCATGTGAATAATGAACATGTTGTGCCTTGTTTCTGCTGAGAGGCACGCTATCATGCATACACTGCCCAGACAGTTCTTTGTGTAAATAGCACACCTGTTTCAGACATGTGGGAATTCCCCTGTCCTTGTTCCAACATAAGGACGGGGCAGAATACACAGGCACTTTCAAACTCAGTGGCTGTTATTTTTTTGACAAGGTTTTGTCCCTTTCAGCTAGATTAACCATTTAATTGCTTAAATCATAGACATAAAACATAGCATAAAATTGACGTTCACTTAGGACTCCATTTAGAAAATTTCCTGCTGTTGAAAAATGAATTTAATACAGATTTGGCTTGTTTGTTTAAATATCAAAACATTTTATTGGACCCTTATATGCGTAAACACAGCAACCTTGCACATGACCTGTGGTAGACAAGTTCCTGAAATAAGCTGACAGGTCATAAAACACAAGAATTTATTGATTTAGTTGATCCAAATATTTGTCAAACAGCGTACTGCTTACCTTTCAACTAATGACTGATTAACTTTGTTCACAGAGTGTTTTCAGTGCTCTTCCTGTCTGTGGGGGATGCAACACTGCATTACAATATCGAATCTGTTAGAATCTGTCACTGTTTATCCTTCTGTTGATTTATGGTAGAAAAACTCGACATAATCTAAAAGTGTCCCACTGTCAAAGGTCACTGCGGTAAGTTTTCTGTAACATGCCTCTTAAAACATGACAGTGAATGTATTTGGTAGTAAGTTCTTGGATATCTCAACAAATTTATATATATATAATATATATTAAAAATATTTTAATGTAAAAGAGTAAAAAGCCATCAGTGTTTGATGGAGTTTATTGAGAATGAAATACTAAAATGCTTTATTTCTTTACTTTCCTTCAGGGTAAAGAGAAAGATTCTCAGCTTCCCCTAGACCATCAAGATCCAGATTGCGTGGTAGTTTCACCGCAGCCTACTCAACAGTCTGCACGAGATGAGTCTTCACCCAGGGAAGATATATCTGTCTTTCCACAGACCCAAGTCCCCATTGAAGAGGAATACCCCCCGACATCCACCCTCGCTAGCTTGAAAGATAATCAGGCTTCCACCTACAGTGTTATCTCGGTGACAGACAGCCACAACCATGGTGAGACACCCACTGAGGCTGTGCAAGAAGAGGAGATCAGTGTTGATAGCACGGGCAAAGAAGCTGAAGCGAACACAGAGGAGGGCTGTTCCACTAAGTTATGTGAGGAAGAGAAAACTGAAGTGAAATCAAACACACAGCCGTCCTCAGATATAAACAGTTCTGAGATTACTGAATTACCAACACCTTCGCTGGAAGTGAGAATAGAGACAAGGGAATCTAAAACATCAGACCAGGTACTTTCACCTCTGTCTACTATGGAGGCGCATACTTCAGAGGGAGGTAATTTTAAAGAAGAGGTCGAATGCGCTTCAGTTATTCAGGAAATGAATGTAGGATTTCCGCCCACTGCAGCCCCAGAGAGTTTAGAGATGGGTGACCTAAAAATACAGCAAATAAGCACTGCTTCTGTTGCAGAGGAAAGTAAAGAACTCCACAATCACAGTGCAGAGCAGAGTTTAAACTCAGGTATCACAAACAGTGAGGAGAAAAGCGACTTGAAAGAGGTATTGTTTTCTGATTTAGAGAAAGATCTAGAAGTTAACTCGTGTAACAATTTGAAAGTACAAGAGCAGGAGATTTTAGAATGCAAACGCACAGAAGCAAGGAATGAGAGTTCAAAGTTTGAAATGGAGACAGACAAGGAAACTCAGGTGAAAGTAGAGGAAAATCAGGTGAAAGTAGAGGAAACTCAGGTGAAAGTAGAAGACACTCAGATGAAATATGAGGAAAATCAAGTGAAATTAGAGGAAACTCAGGTGAAAGTAGAGGAAGATCAGGTGAAATTAGAGGAAAATCAGGTGAAAGTAGAGGAAAATCAGGTGAAAGCAGAGGAAAATCAGGTTAAAGTAGAGGAAACTCACGTGAAATTAGAGGAAAATCAGGTGAAAGTAGAGGAAAATCAGGTGAAAGTAGAGGAAAATCAGGTGAAAGTAGAGGGAAATCAGGTGAAATTAGAGGAAAATCAGGTTAAAGTAGAGGAAAATCAGGTTAAAGTAGAGGTAATTCAGGTGAAAGTAGAGGAAAATCAGGTTAAAGTAGAGGAGTTGGATGAATCAAAGACCATTTCAGTAACACAAAATAAGGAAGGTAATGCTAATGTTTTGGAGGAACCCTGTAATGTTGCACGTCAAGACGGCAATGAGAAACAGCTGGATTGGGCCTCAGACAATGTTCCACAAATCCAAATATCTTCATGTACTGAAGATATTAAACCAGCTGTGCCAGATTTAAGCCCAAATGAACATTTTATAATCCCAAAAATTGAAATAATGGAACCTGAACTCAAAGAGTGCACTCTGCCATTAAGTATTTTGGCACTCAACAAGACAGAAACAGAGCCTGCTTTGTTGCAAAACCATGATGCAATAATCCAAGAACAGAGTGTGTCTGATTCCTCAGATTTGATGCCCACGCAGAAAGGTATGCAGAATGATTATAACCCCTCAACTACCAAGAAAGTAAAGGAAGTTGTGCAATTTCATGATGAGACAGAAAAGCCGGAGTGGGAGCAGACACAAATAAAAAGCAGTGAACAGCTCCCTCAGTTGGACTATGCAAAAATTCCTGTTATAAATGTTTCATGTAGTGAGGACAAGGAGAATGGTGCATTTGTAAACACCCATGTTTCAGACACACCGAAGCCTGTTGAAACTCCAAAGGCGCCTTCGTTCGTGGTGCCGCCGATCTCTGTCACTTGCCATGAAAGTGATCTCATAGTGGCCTCTCAGTGTGAGTCAACAGAAACAGAAACTTCAGCTACCATGCAAAGGGGAACAAAGCATGATGTTGACAATAATGCAGCCACTAAGCCTGAAAAGACTCAGAACCAAGAAGAAATGGCAGAAAAAAATGTAACAGGAAACACTCCCTCTGTGCTATTTGAAGCTCCAGTGCCAAAGGTTGGTGACAGTGTACCATCATTGAGCAAAACAACCCAAGACAACTTTGTCCCTGAAATATTGAAAACAAAAACCCTAAAAGAGGCCAAGATAGAGAACTCTGTCACTGTTGAGGACCTCCTAAGAAATAGATCCTCTGTTGAGAGACTGACCTTCAAACCCCCGGCACATCCATCACTGAGTCCAGCCAGTCTCCGTAAATTTATGTCCAAGGCTGCTCCAGATTCAGACAACGAGGCCGTGACATCTGTCCCCGTAATCACTGTGGGTGACCGCCAGAATGACAAGGCAGACGAAGATCTAAGCGGGGGATCGACACCAACATCATCCCTCTCCTGTGAAAGCAGTCCCCGGCTCAAACGTAAGGACAGTCTATCACTCATACGCTCTGCCACGCCAGAGGAGTTGGCCTCCGGGGCTCGCCGCAAGATTTTCATCCCAAAAACTAAAGAAGATGGAGAAGGCGCTGTCGGTGCGCTAGACACTCAAAGCAAGAAGGAGACCCCCTACATGTCACCCAGCCAAGCTCGCAGAGCAGCATTACTACAAGCTCCCATGGGACAAAACACCCCACCAATGGAGAGGCGCTCTCCGCTGCTAAGCCGCAGAAAGACCACACTGGAGGTGCCAAAAGTTGTGGAGGAGACTCCATCAGAAGAGCCAGTCAGCACCAAGCGAGAAGAGAAACCTGCTGAAAAGAAGTTGGACCCATTGAAAGGTAACAAAGTCCGTCTTTCAGTCATGAAATATGTATTCTTTTATCTTGTGCAACAAGAAAAAAAATATATATATACAGTATATGTTGAGTGGGCAAGGTATTGATATATGATAATATGACATTAATATTGTTAAAGAATATAAACAAAATGTACAAATTAAGATACCATCTTTATTAATTAAATGACAGTCTAAGGTGAAATAGATTCAACTTCATTCATCCAATTTTTTGTGTAGTTTTTCACAAAATATGTCATAATCATAATGGTTCTGTGAAAGACTTTGCATATTTTTGAAGTTTGTCAACACTGGCATCAGTACATTGGCACTCGATGAAGCAGAAACATTAGAAAGTCTCCGCTCTCCAGTACGGTATATATTTACCTTGGGCCCCTTGCTGGGCACCACTTCTGTCATGCACCAACAGCACCCCAGGTCATCCGTAAGATCAGGGGAGAGCCTTTCCCAGATGCCTCGGGACACCTGAAGCTCTGGTGCCAGTTTTTCAACGTGCTCAGTGACTCTACCATTAAGTGGTACAGAGATGAAGAGGAAATACTAGAGGTGAAGAGAAGGTAAATCCCCTTCTTGTCTTACAGCGTCAACACCACTCTAACCACCTGTAACACGGATCAAGTGCAATACCAGATGGTGTTCAATTTGTTGTGGGTATTAATATAATTACTTTGTCGTTGCTATTGTTCTAAGAAATCCAGCCAACATGACTGGTTAAACTGGACAGATTCCAAATATGAAACAATAAGGCTACAAGGATAAACAGGATTTATTTGGGCCTTAGAGAGCATCTCATGGCCTTCTGTCATTCTCATATTCTCACTGCAGACATCTAGCTCATGTGACGATGAACCCCACAGCTGTGACACAGAGAGGTGAATCTCTGGCTAGACACAGAGACTGTAACCTGACACAGTATTTTTTCCATCTCCAGGGGGCATTAAAAGTCTATATATGTGCTATTGGTTGCTGTGTCAGCAGACTGCTGCCACACAATATGACTGTCTGTGTCACAGTGACACCTTGTGGGTTATTGTGGTCGTCCAAATAAGGTATAGTTCTGATGAGGCAATAAACTTGGTGTGTACGTGATTATGTGCTGTATGTGTTTTCTTTTGTCCTCAAGTGGGGGAGATGAAAGCCAGGTAGCGCTGGCTATTGTGCTGGCATCCAGCCCAGACTGTGGAGTGTATGGCTGTACGATCAAGAATGAATATGGGACTGACACCACTGACTACCTCCTCAGTGTAGACAGTAAGATACAAGATGCCTGAAGAAATTTCAGTTTGAAAACTGCATCTAATCATATCAGTTGTGCTTTAATGAGTTTTTGTGTGTTTTCTGTTTTACAGTTCTGTCTGAGATACTACTGAAAGATGATTTGGAAGGTAAATATTTCAATTAGATATGTACTTTTTTTTTTTTTGTAAATCATTTCTTATTGTCAGAATCAGAATCAGTTTATTAGCCAAATATAAAAGCATACAAACAATGTGTCTTGGCTTTTGCTCCCACAAACAAAACATGGAAGAATAAAAAGAGTAAGGTAATAATAATGATGAAATAAACAAAATAGTAGTAAATATGGACTGTACCTCAGTCTTTTTCCTGAGGGAAGGAATTCAACTGTGGTCTGAGTCTGTGGGTTCTCCACCCAGCAAATGATGTGCTGCAGCCTTTAAATGTCCTGTTTAGTTGCTGTACTGTAACAAACAGATGTAAATATCTGTTTCTGTCTTCCTTTAGTTGGAGAGGAGATAGAGATGACCCCACTGCTGTTCAGCAAAGGTATTGCCGATTGTGGCAACTGGGGTAACAAATACTTTGGCCGCATCATGACCGAGACGGTGCACATCGGGGAAGGTGCTGCCCACAAAGCCAGCAGAGTGAAGGTAATTTACGGCCTGGATCCTGTCTTTGAGTCTGGAAGCACCTGTATCATCAAAGTTCAAAACCCCATCGCCTATGGGACCAAACAGGAGAGCAACCTTACAGAGAGAAATCTAGAGATTACAAGACAAGTGAGTAGTAGTAGATTTAACGTCTAAGAATTATTGGTAAATTGCTTGCAATAAATTCCTAGCAATTATACCTGCTATACATTCATTTTTTTTTATTAAATTCTTTCTGTTGCCAGGAGTGCAAAATCCAAAACATGATCCGAGAATACTGTAAAATCTTTGCAGCTGAAGCAAGAGTTGCTGAGAACTTTGGCCATTCACTAGAGTAAGGACCACATCCAATATACAGCAGCTCTGATAACTGATTCCTACTAAAAATGCACTGCTTGTGATCATCTCACTTTTTTTTTTTTTTTACCTGTGATTTCCACAGAGTGAATCCTCAGTATCTGATGTACCGGCCTGCAAACTCTGTGCCATATGCCACAGTGGAGGCTGATCTGAAGGGTGTCTTCCTCAAGTATTGTATGATGGATCCTAAAGGCAGACTGATTACACGAACTATCTCTGAGGTGGAGCAGAAATGCTGCACATTCCAGCACTGGATCCATCAGTGGACGCATGGCAATTTACTGGTCACTCGGATGGAGGGTGAGCAACACATACAAGGCGATCAAGAAAGTGATCCAATACTGTATCTATTAATATTAAAGATCCTCTTTGATTTATTTTGGCAGGTGTTGAAATGAAGATTACTAATGTCAAAGTTGTGACCAAGTCAAAAGGGTTTGTATCTCAATCAGTACATGCAAGTGGTTTGGGTTGTTTACTATTAGAATGGCTGCAATAAAAAAGCTGTCTTCTGTATTTCAGATACCAAGGACTAACAGATTGTGGCTCTCCTGAAGTATTCGAACAGTTCCTGACACAACATAAGTGCAACTACTACTGTGGACTTCTTGGCCTGCGCCCACTGAAGACTATGGATAGTCTGCAGCAGCCCACCAAGATGAAGGGCTCCAGGAGTCCCCTGCTCAACCGCAAGTTGGGCGCAGGCTCTGGCAGCCCACAGCTACAGCGGAAAGGACACAGCCCTCAACTGTCTAGAAAGGCAACTTCTAGCCCAAAGGTGACTAGAAAAGTCCAGGAGACAGAGGACAATAAATCAGGTGCCAAACCCAAGCCTGCAGAAACTCTTGATGTTCTTGAAACAAGGTAGGAAAAAAAGGTCTCTTTTGTGTCATGTAAGATGTTATTGCTGTTAATGGTTTAGCATTACCTGTTTCTTTCCAGTTACCAAAGCCAGCAAGGACTTGAAGAGTAAGATTATAAGAAAATAAATAGTTTGTTGACCTGATTTGTCTTGTAAAATTACTGTGAATTTCTCTGTAGCCATTACAACTATGAGACATCCCTCTCCCAGCTTGTGCTGTGTCTCCCAGCGCAGGGTTTTTGACCTCATAGCTCAGAGACACCACACAGCAAAATCAGAGAGAGACTTTAGAGTTGACTATTGACTATTAAATAGTTTGAAACACTTGCCTCAGTCTTATCAGCTCTATGAGTGGACAAACAGCTCTTCAAGCAATATTTGTCAACACAAAATAATCATGAGGGAAAAATCAACTGCACTTCACAGTGTAAAATTTGCAGTAGCTCTTTTCTTTTATTGAAGAGATGTCAACATTTGTTTTTGTTGTTGTGTTTTGGTTTAAAGAATTGTGAAGGACAAAATCTACATGACCACAGCCACAGAAGTGATTGAGATCATGTATTATCATGTCATGTCATATTAGACATTGCATATTCATCTGTGATGTACATTATGTGTGTAGGACATAAAGTTTATTTTGGAGATGTTATGGTTAGCATTAGAACTGCCTATGCAGCATTTCTTTATGTCTCAACATTACAGAGCAAATGTGAGCTCATGCTGTGAAAGTACACCATTTTTAGGTCAAAGATGTTTGTGTGCACTTTTTTTGGCATTAGTTTGTAGAAGATTTAAATGATTTTTATCTGTTAATTATAGAGTCTGTATACCTGCTTTAACAGTCCTATTATTTCAGAATATATGCTGGTGAATACAACAGACAAAGGAATAGTAGTAAGGGGCTTAAAAATAAACTCTTTAACTATGGTATGGCTATGCTCATTGACATTCAAACACACAAGTATGTTTCCAGCAAGGAAAGCTGCTGATTGAGTTTCACACAGTAATTTGGACCTGACCTATGGACTGTAGGATAAAAGCCCACTAAGCAAAATAACCAACTCAGGATTTTCAGAAGCTTCTTGATCTTAACATGAAATCTGTAAAGTTTTACTACAACTGACAATCAGCCCTAGCTGACCAATAATTTATCTGCAGTAACCAGACCAATCCTTAGCATTGCCTTTTTTATAAGTTGCAAACTCCAGCATGGACTTAAACATCGGGGGTAGAATACAAATGAAAACGAAACAGTTATCTCATGATGTTGCACAGGGATTTAACTTTAGTTAAATTCCAACAGGAGTCATTTTCTTTTTACAAATACAGAACTGACAAAAGAGCTTTAGGAATTTCTATAATGGATTCTTGGTTAATGATCAATGAGAGTCTACAAATGAGTCCAAATAGCCACTGCTCAGCTGTTGTTACTTACAAATTCACTTTGACTGCATGAGGATTTGTTTATGAAAAAAAAAAAGCATATTTGAAATGGAGATGGGATATTTGTAATAGCAAAATAAGTAAATGTATGCTGACCAGAAGATGATGTTGAAAACACTGTAATTTTATGGTGTGGTGTCATGCAAACAAATCACTGTATTGTGTATGTGTACATAAAGTCAAAGGACTAAATGTAAGTGGTGTGAAAAAAAGTAGTAAACATGTGAGTGAGTGAGTGAATGAGTGAGTGAGTGAGTGAGTGACAAAGAAGGATAAATGTGTGTGTTTACAATGTGTACTGTCTTTGGCTTGTTACACCATGTCAGCTGATGTTTTTTTAAATAAAAGTCTAAAATATTTGTGTTCAAGCATAATTAATTTTTTTATTTACATAGGTTTTTATTTATATCAGTGACATTATTAACTTATACGTTATAAATCATGTTACATTCATTAAAGTGCTGATACCTGAATATTTCCTGAGGTATATATATTAAGTGGTGTCCTTTTAACACTTGGCCTTAAATTAAATACAACATCAGAATTCATTTACAATATAATACACAAAAGGCACATTTATGTTTAAAAGATATGCATATAGGCATTCCATTTTCACATTAATCAAGGCAGAAATCAACAGACATGGAGAGACATTCAACTGAACTATAAAAACAGATATTTTTTTCCTCTACATACAAACCGCTGCGTTAGAAAGATCACAACACTGACAACATTTAGAGAGAAACATTGTGGCGTTTGCTACTGTGCTCCACGGTGGTTCAAATGAGATGGTCCCATTGTTTAGAGTGCTGCAAGAGAATTAATTTGAGATATAAGTACAAAGAACTCCATATCACAGAAAGACACTTGATCTATTAACACTGTGTTATTGATATTGTGCTTCATGTTTTAATCAAGGCACCAGATAGCATGTTTGTAATGAAAATGTAAATTCTCACCTTTGAAAGAGGTCATTGCAGCAAGTTTGTATGTTTTCATCTGTGGCACTGAAAGCAGATACCTTGAACAGCTCCACACAGTCAAGTGGAGGAACAAAGAGGATCCCTGAGAAACAAAGTAAAAGCCACTCAGTAAAATTGCAGTACAAGTTGCACTAAAATTATATAAAAAATCCAAAAGTGCTTACCTGCAATGCAAGCATTGACAAGAGAAACACAAGTCCCGGTGATCATAGCTCTCAACACCAGAGACGAGATTTCACTTCTTTTAGATGGGCATATAGAGGCTTTGATAAGAGAAAATGCTCTGTGTCAAAAATCATTACTGAGACAGTATCCTGGTGCAAGACAAAAAAGTGATGGGATGATAAAATACTCACAAAGGCCACCAATCACAATGCCCAGTGAGCTGAAGTTGGCGAACCCACAGAGAGCATAAGTGCTGATTACTTCTGATCGGACCTGTAACAGGAAGACACAAAATAATTGAATGTTATTGCACATTATGTAAAATAATTTACCTTCCATTTTTTGTGCAGTGCTACTTTCGCACACCCCCACTGACAATGGTCACAACATATAAGAACTCAAACTAAGAACATTTACTCACAGTAATCCATGGTTCTTCATCAAGTCCATTAATTCTGTTGTTCTTCAGTTCAGATAATTTCTCATAAGCCACAAACTCATTGACGAAGACCTTTGTGCCAATTAGTTCAGCAACCATGAAACTCTCCTCATACGGTATTCCCATCATAAAGGCCACAGGCATGAACACGTAAGAGCAAATTACCTATGAACACAAAAATACATGTAGTTATTTAGATATCATTAGATTCACTTGTTAACTTTACAGTACAATAAAGTGAAATGCTGTATGTGAAATATCAACATAAACAAATATACATATGTTTGAATAATTAGTTAAAATGTGAAATATTATAATAAATAAGCAAATAGATGATCAAAACAAATTATTATTTATTATTTGTTAACTATAAATGTAATGTAATGTAATTGTAATTATTTACAATCAACTTATCACTGTTTTGCTAAAACATACCTGAAATGTGATTGAAGGATATCCCACCATGCCTCCAAGCCAACCCAAAGATTTATTTATGAATCCAAGGATGGCAAGAAAGGCGATTAAGTTTGCTGCAATGTTAGCAACAAGACTTATTGAGGCAGATGCTCCATTGCTGGCAGCCTCCAAAATGTTCTGTTCATCACTGGGGAGTTCAAAAAAGTAATTTAATTCACAAAAGTAGAAGAAAAACACTAAAGAAATGAGAAAAAAAATGAAGAGACAGATATACTGTACACACCCACAAGCTATTTTGATAGCCTTATCTGACTTGAAGACACTCTCCTTTGTCTCTGGGTAAGACAGCTTGGAGATGGCCAACGCACAAGGAGCAGCCATAACAGAGGCTGATATCAAGGAAGATGCATCAATCTGCAAAATACAATGAAATGTCATTTAATTCACAGTGGCGCATTGGAGTCACTGTAGTAATCAGTAACAGATTACAATGATTGATATTCCACATGATGTTGTTAAAATAATAAAACTGTAAAGCAACTAAACAAAAGCATTATCAAATATTAAAAAGTACTAATTGTAGTTTTAAATTTTGTGGTTTTGTCTGTTTTAAAACACTACAGCAGTTTTTATATATACTTATATATACTATATATACTATCAATTCAGTTGCAACCTTAAAATAAGAAAAGTCCAAGAAAAACCAAAAGGCCCATGGAAAAAACTGAATCATCACCCAATTATAGATCCTGGTCTTTTCTCATTATTTAAATGTAGTGTTTTTGCAGCTTTTGTCATAGATAAATCCACATAAACTAACGTTAGAAGAGATATATGATCAAAACACAACATGGTTGGTCATGTCATGTAATAGTCAAACTTCTCCCTCCTCCAACCAGGATCTTCTCCTGTTTTAATGTACAGTAGTTGATGCTGATTTTCTCAACAGTCTCTTCTCTCAAGTCTACTAACAGTGCCCTTGTCCCCTTAACTAACAGCTTCTTGAAAGATGGTCTTTGACTGCTTGTTCACAGAACCACTGTACATCATCAACCTCTCCCGACAGATTAGCTGTTTTCTAGTGACCTCAAAACTGCTTCTGTACAACCTCCTCTGAAGAAAAGAAGCACTCTGGACGCTAGGCACATTTAACAAGCATTGCTGCTACAATATTGTGCAGGGACACGTCATCCCATCTGGTTTGCGCTAAGGGCTATTTGACGAAGGAGAAGAAGAAGGAGACTGATGGAGATGACCTGGCCTCCACAGTCACCTGACCTGAACCCAACTGAGATGGTTTTGGATGAGTTGGACAGAGGAGTGAAGGAAAAGCAGCCTTGACTTTGGACAGTCTTCTTGTAGATTTAACTTTCAATGCTTATCATGTTTAAAGAAACTTAAAATTACTCTTTTCAAGCTAGTATGTATCATGTGCTGGTATGAAAACAGTTTAATCTCACCCCAAATGAGATGAATGCCCCCATGACACTGCCTGCAATTGTGGCAAATCCCCCGGTCATAACAGCATGGATCTCAGAACTGGTCATGTCCTTTAAATAGGGACGAATCAGCAGCGGTGCCTCAGTCTAAAAAAACAAAACATGAAGAGTTACTGTATGAATGTTTATAGAATCATAAAACCAAAGCACAGCATGATTCAAACTCATGAAATTTAAATGCAATGTTGTCAGACTAGGGTGAAAGATAGTGTAGCAAAGACATCAAGCCTTGTTCAGAGTACCTGCCCAACAAAGATATTGCCTGCCACACTCAAGGTCTCAGTGGGAGAGGTTCCCAACGTTATCTGCATAACCCATGAGATCTGCGTGGACAAAAACACATGGCTCTTGGTCATAGTACTGTATGTCACAGCAGGTGTAAGCCATGTACACCCAGCCATCAGGAGTCTCTAAGGCTGTGAGGTATAAGTTTTAATCTTGCTTTACCTTCATAATGAGCCACTGCATTATCCCCAAAAAGTAAAGGACCGACATCACACTGCTGAAGAACACAACAATAGGCAAAGCCTGAGGAAGAAATGACAAAACTCAGCTTGAATAACTCATAATCATATAGCCTGTATTTATTGTATTTAGGAAAGAATAAATTGTCAGCTGCACATCCACTCACTTGAAAGGCGAAAATGTCTGCGATCAGATCCCCAAAAACAAATGCTGACCCTTCTTTGGTGTAGTTGAGGAATATCTAAAATCATGAGACAAAGAAGAAACATGGGTTATATTATTTCAAACAGTTCTTTGTTCTCTTAATCTATTAATTTATCGTATTCATGATTAGATTATTTATTCATTTATATATTACAATATAGAGTCATTGGAACACAAAAGAATAAAAGAGTAAAAGTAAAGATAGTAGGCTGAACTACATAACATGCCTGTGCAGATACTCAAGAACCCAAGAATAAGGGTGAACAACACAATAAAGTATTTCTAAAGATAAGCATGTACATATTCAAAGGATATTGCACCCTGGTAGATAAGTAACACCATCTGTCACACAAGTCAAGTCTGTTGTGCAAACCAAGAGTTTCAGGACAATGTATGATGTGACTGGAAATAAATGCTGGATTTAGTTATTTATTTATTGTTATTATTTATAAAATATTGGGGCAAAATACATCTGACTTACTAAAAGTGAGATATGTTGAATGAAAAAAAGGTTTTTGGGCACTGTTATCATTATGTAACCAGACGATGTTTATGATCCAGGGTAAAATTTTAAATTTTGGTAATTTTTCCTAAAGGATGATCAGAGCTGAGCCTGTGTAATAATCATCAGCTGTGTATCATATTATCCAATTATATTATTCACTAATTTAAAATTGATGCTGAAACCTGCTTGTTGTTGTACCTGTTGTTAAAAATACAGCCAAATTCTAACAGTAATGTACTGTTCTTTCTAAATACAGTAAAATACTGTAAATTTTGATGCTTTTTGGAGCCAAAACCAAGAACGGACATTAACAGCAGGCTACTGTAAAGGAGGGACAGAAGCCACATGCAACCATCAACAACATAAAATCATCGTTCATCCTCCTTTGTGGAATCAAACCAAAAGGTCATTAACATCATACTGAGAAAATAGAAGTGCATTTGTGCATCTGGTTAATGCAATTAGTGACTACGTTTAATTTTTTCTAACATTAAACTGGTATAATCCCAGCAAGCACCTGGCAGGCACAAGAGAGCATTTTCAGACAGTGTTCTTCAGTTGGAAGTTTGAATTACTGGTATTTGAACATTATTTTCACTGCTGCTTGCAAGTCTAGTTTAAAGATTAATTTTGGATGACTGTTTTCTAATACTGGTGTTAGTCTGGCCTGGTCTATATTTACACCTTGTTTATCCCACTTGCATTTCATAATACTCGTCACCACTCTGAAGAACTCTACTTCATGTCAGAAAGGGAAGTCAGGCGTCCCTGTGGAAAATGTTTCTCTCTCCCATTCAACTGCTTCATTTCTCTTTCTCTCACTCTGTGCTCAATTTTTTATTCTTGTTTCTTTCTCACACAGTGAGCTGTGAGCCTGGAAGCCTGGATGTCGACCTTCTGCCATTTATAACAGAGGGCATCTGAAGGCATTACAAACTGTGTTATCCTGCAATCTGTTTATTTGTGTTTTTATATTTTTTTAAACAGTAGTTTGAAAAGCAGTTGCTGTTTAGACTTATGACAAAATTTTGCTGGCAGCAACAGATTTACGTTGACCCCCTTTGAAAAGGCATGAACCTTGAGTATTATTTTTTCAAACAAACTTGAATATATTTGGCATATTTGAAAGCTTCTGAATAAATGTTCAGTTCCATAAAGCTGTCACTTGTCCCATCCTCTTTTGTGCTTGATGTAAAATGCTAGTAACTATAGCTGTCAGTAGTTTACTGTAATTTTACTGGGAAATTTATTACAGTGTAATTGTGTATTTATTTTTCAAAATAAAATTTGGCCTATATATATGAGTTTCTTTTAATTTTGGTGGAATATACATTGTCATTCTGAATTGAGTGTCTATTATTCATTTTAGATAAGAAAAACATCCAAGTTTTATACCTGCACTTGTTCTCCGAGCCATTTGAAAGCTACAATTCCAGGCTGTGTTCTTATAACAAAAAGGCCAATACAAAACTGCATCCCGAGACCCCAAAAGACAGGCCTCCATGACACCTAAAAAAGATTTTTTAAGAAAAACAAGTAATTTGACCACAAGTGTATCTGTCAGGGAGTCTCAATAAAGCATTTTATTAACAAGGAAGCATTTCTGATAAAGCTTAAGACATTAGAGGCACAAGGCCAAATGATATCCAAAGTCTCAGCAAAACACACCAGAGATAACTTGAGAGATAACAGCCAAGCATATGTCGAAACATCTTTCATGTTAGCAGATATTCATCCTAGAATGAGTAAATAAAACTCACCTCTGTCCTGTGTGCTGAGAAGATGAACAAAACCACGATGAACATACACACGCCTCCGAATGAGATAAGCTGCTCAGGACGTTGGCTTGTGTCCAGGACCAGCCACAGAACAAGCAGGGCCACAACAGCTATGATGAAAACCCTGCAATAAAAAAACACCTTTGCTCATTAACAGATTGCATCCTGTGCGGCCCGTTATCATACACAGAGCAGTGCACACATCACATCCACTCACCATTTAATCCACTTCAAGTTAGATTTAAAGCACATTACTGCAGGTTTGAAACACTGACTGATGCTTTTTCCCATGTACTTCTTCAAAAGTTCGTATGATGTTATAACAACAGCCAAACTGGTGAGGACTACAAGAGCGATGGCCCTGTGGAAATCCAATACACAGGCTGCAATGAAGTATGCCACATAACCTAAAGAACAGAAAAAGAGCATTTGATCAAGAATGAGTGTCCATGTTCAAATGGTTATTACTGTCTTGTCATAGTCTTCATAACAAATATCCTTGACCTTTAAAGTGTAAAGGACACCATAATTTTTTTTATAATAAACTTCTGTTTGTAAAATATTAACACAAATGAACAGACTTTTAATATTACCTGCTCCAAGTATGGCCAGCACAATGTATTTGAAGGTTTTTGAGTGAGCCTTCACGTAATCCTCTGTGACATTAATCGGCTTGGTAACTTTGCTAAAGTACAGAACAAATCAGAACTCAGTTTCCATTGGGTATAAAACATAGTTCTGTTTCAAATTTCTGTGAATAAAAAATGTCTTTCTTATAATTCCATAGATTCAGTTTCAAGTAATGTATATTTGCTTAAAGATTGTTGTTTTTTGTATTAAATATCAAATCTCAACAAGTTAATTATACTGTACATATATACATAGGATAAACAATATAAATATCACTGAGGCATAATGAAGCATCCCTGCTGTAATAACTATACCCAAAACAATTGCACTGCCCAATAAAAACAGTTACTAATTTAGTTTTACAGAAAGCAATCACATAAACTGACACACCTTAGGTATGATCCCATTCCCTTTTTTTTCTTGTTTGTCTCCCATTTGACGCTGCTAGTATCCTCCGTGTTGTCCTCCTGAGAAAATCACATTATTTTACTGGGAAAAAAATCGCACCATTTTCACTAAAAACAAAAGGTGATACATACATCAATTTCAAAAGCAAAGTTGTCCCGGCCATTTCCGTTGGCATGGTTTTCACTTTTGTGCTGGATATCATTGGTTTCCGCTGAAAAAACACAACAGAAACATTGTTCACTTCTATGCAGCAGCCTTTGGAAAAGTAGCTTTAACTTTAACAACGAGGAATGCCAAATGACCAACAAGCTGTGTTTCTATGTCCTCTCTCTGTGAGATAAAACAATCTCAAAATAAGTCCACAGAGTCCTCACAGCTTATCTTGATGAAGAGGAAAATAGAAGAATTGTGCACAAGAATACCAGTTCACAACTGCAAAACAAACAGTTCAAAGAAAAGCAGAGGTAATGGCTTACTCATTGTGCGTCCTCCTAGACCCCCCTGTCAAATGGTGTGCTGTAAAAAACACTGCGGGAAAATATACTCTGCCCTCAATGAAATCTTATCATTAATTAACAGACACGTTACGTGCTCCTCTGATCTTTCAGGGAGTACAGGACATAGACAAAAGTGTCATTATGCATCAGAATTTATGAAATCAACAATGAAGCAACAATCAGATGTGATGTTGACCACATTCATCATTTATGAAATTATTACAGGGACACATGATGTGTTTTCCAGATATAAAGTCACTGGAAATGACAAAGCTGAAAAACTGATATTTAATAACACCAGGAAATACTAGTGGATTAATCATGAATGAGTTTATCTGTAGGCTACTCCCATACTTAAAGTAAGTTATAAATAGTCATATTGTTCCTTTTTATAAAGACTTTCCAATAAAGATTTTCTCAGAGGCATGTGAACATGACAAGACTTAACTCAAAAACACATTTTCTTTTCTGCCTATTTCTATCTTGAGAAAAACAAAATGACTATGAGTTGTAACTTATGAATGTTGTTAGGTTTGTGGCATTTTCAAACAGGCTACAATAAAAGCAGCTAAATATACGCTTAGAAGAGAAATAATAATTAGAGCGAATGTAGCGCATATTATTCCTGTAAAGGGGCCCAAAGAAAACTGCTGTATGTGGAGTTAAATTCTACTGTGTATGCCATCAAAGGCCTTCATAGGTCTTTTAGTGGGGAAAAGACAGCAATGTCAAATTGTCTCTTATTTTTATGACAACATCTCATCTCTTTATGCAGTTGTTTTGTAGAAAAAGTACATTGAGTATTCACTGCAGAATTAGATATCCTCCAAATCAGTTAGAGCTTTTATCTGGTCCATTAAATATATTGCAGTGCAAGCTGTACTTCACTTTCACGGTGATGATTCATGAACGGTTTTATTGGTCACAATTTGTTCTTCTCGCCACTGTTCAAATTTGATCTTGTAAATTCACTCATTTGCCATCAGAATTAATTTGACTATTTAGATGTGGCAGATATTGTTATATTGTTGCTTCTATTAAGTTTCTGCTGCTCTTTTTTCAAATTTTCTTCTGATAAGAAAGTGATTCAGGCCTCTGTGCGTGAGTATGTGTGTGTGCATTTAACAGGAATTGGTGTCACTTCAGCCTGACTAGCGGGAAATGAAGAGTCTTGCGTTATAAGGCCCTCAATTTTGTCTTACAGGACATTAAAATGAAAAACTACCTCCTTCCCCGCAAAATTTAAGTTGTGTACAAACTTTAAGGCTCTAATGGTCGTCAGAAGCTGAACTTGCCCCCACTCCCAAAATGAGAGTGTCACCACGAATGCCAAAACTGATGGGGAACTTTGGCAGTCCTTGTTGAATCATGGTCAAAAATTTCAAACAGCATGATTGGAGAGTTGTTTATGGGGAGCAAAGTGTAAAAAGTATTGAGAAACCGTTTCATTGTGAATGTATCCAGATTCAGTTAATGATTTAATGTGGATAATCCACTCCACTATACTACCTGCAAGGAATAATAATAATATTAATAATAAATAAAACAATGACTCACGTTTCTTTGTAATGCCCTGTGATTTACAACATATCCAGGCTGATGATCAACTAAGCACTTCTGCCACTGACAATGGATTGGAGGATGCTGAACATTACCAATGATACATGGACTGCTTGGCTGTTCAGATCAACATCCAACCAATGGATGTTGATCTGTCACAATGAACTTTAAAATTGGTATTTTTTCTGATAGCTCCATTAAGCAGTACATAACACATATGTGCCTGAAAAACATTGGCCACATTTTACTGTTGAAGTTGACATAAATCCTAATTTTAAGGCATTTTAATCAAGCACACTATATTAATGTATTTCACTATATTTACACCCCCAGCACCTTGACTTATTTGATTACTGAGATAAAACCATAGATATTCACATGTATTTATACATGTGTATATATCTATGACATGAAACGTTTACAAGTCATGTGAATGTTTCCCATTCCATTCCACATAACCTGAACATGACCATGAGCATTAGTGTAAGCCTGGTCAAGTGTAGCACTCAGTCATTCAGATCATACACTCAGTGCAGCAGAGTCATGCTATAAGATTACAAATGACTAGGGCTGTAGTCTCCTGGTCGACTGACTGACTAGTTGCTCGTCCGACCAAAGTCTCATTGGTCGTATAATCGCCGTGTTACTATCATAAGGAGAAAAGTGCTACATCAACAGCCTTCCAGGATTAATCCATTATTTCCTGCTGCGGGAGGGACAGACTAACAAATTACCTGTGAAAACAGGGGTGTATTCAAAACACCCCATGGTGTTTTCAGAACTTTGAACTAGCCCAACCTAATGGAGACTGCTAGGTCTAACTGTACTCAACGTTCACCGAGCGTTTACTGAAGGTACTGAATGTTTACTGAATCAGTGTTTCTCCTAGAATTATAACAACAAGAACTCCCGCCAGGCCAGGCAGTAGACTCACATACCGGAACAGCGCTGTGCAGCGCTGTTCCGGTATGTGAGTCTACTGCTGTGTTGTTGCCTGGGAAACTATTGGTAGTGTAACTCCAATAAGGAATACGGAAGTTGATTTGATTTGATATATTGGTTAGGACAGTAATGATTGTGTAGTATGTTTGCGTAGCGAGTGGGAAATAGTGAGCAGCAGGAAAGTGACGGTGGATGCGAGCGGAGCAGAGGAAAAGGTTAGCAGTAAGTTGTCAGTCTGGCAGTAAATGTACAGAACAGACTCCAGCGTAACAGTTAATAAATGCTAAAAAGTCAAGTCTGTTGTTTCCCCAAGTGCTGGAAAAGTGAAGGGGGATAGCTCCAAAGTTAGCAACAATGGGTTAGCCTAACCTGAAGACACAAAACAGAGAAATCGAGAACGGAGAAATGTGCGACTGCTGAGTTCACTGTGCACTCTGTCTCTTTACATTCACCCCCCTACCCCCCATGAGTAATCGATTAGTTGAAGATTATATACTACAGCTCTACAAATCATCAATAAAACAATAAAACAGCAGCAATAGTAAAATAGATACGGCATTTTGGACAGAAAACAATGTGTCAATATTTTTAAAAAGATAAGATTTGATAAGTGCTTTAAAAGATATCACTGATTTGGCAAGCCTCAAATCTTCAGGCGGGGAGCTCCAGAGCTGACGGACCTTGACCACAAAAGCCCAGTAATGCCCTGTAATTTACAACATATCCAGGCTGCTAAAAAGAACAAACAGTGGAGCTGATGCCTAATGTCCTTGATTTCTATCTGATTATGAATTGATGATCAACTAAGCACTTCTGCCACTGACAATGGATTGCTCCATTAAGCAGTACACACAAACAAACACATATGTGGCTGAAGAACATTGGCCACATTTTACTGTTGAAGTTGACATAAATCCTAATTTTAAGGCATTTTAATCGAGCACACTATATTAATGTATTTCACTATATTTGCACCCCCAGCACCTTGACTTGTTTGATTACTGAGATAAAACCATAGATATGTGTGTGTATACATGTGTATATATCTATGACATAAAACGCTTTCAAGTCATGTGAATGTTTCCCATTCCATTCCACATAACCTGACCATGAGCATGAGCATTAGTGTAAGCCTGGTTAAGTCTAGTGTTCAGTCATTTAGATCGTACACTCAATGCAGCAGAGTCATGCTATAAGATTACAAATGATAATAAAACAATAACCCCCCCCCCTCCAATGACTAATCGATCGATTATTTGAAGATTATGTACGATTTCAGTCAACCAAGATATCTTTTCTTTGGTTGCCTACAGCCCTACAAATTATAATAAACAATATAAATAAAGCAACAGATTTGATAAGTGCTTTAAAAGATGTCACTGATTTGGCAAGCCTCAAATCTTCAGGCAGGGAGCTCCAGAGCTGAGGGACCTTGACTGCAAAAACCCAGTCACATATAACACATATACTGTATATACTTTTTAACCAGCTTACTGAAAGAGGCAGATTACATGCACAAATAAGTATGAGCAGACAATGCTGAACAGTGGCAATAGAACAAT
Organism: Thunnus thynnus; assembly: GCF_963924715.1. NCBI lineage: Eukaryota > Metazoa > Chordata > Actinopteri > Scombriformes > Scombridae > Thunnus > Thunnus thynnus. The sequence continues at coordinate 18,617,804 of NC_089521.1, forward strand.
GGGCTGTTATGAGCACATATATTAGGGGCTAGTAATATATTTTAGCCTCTTGGGCCCCTGTTTTAGGGCCCCTGCATGTCATACATGCATATCTTTTATAGTTGCTTTTGGTGTAAATGAGGGCCAGGCAGTGCGCAAGCAAAATCATGTCCAACCCATCCCACCCTGGACACAGACTCTTTGAACTTCTTGCCTCAGGAAAAAGATCCACAAAAACCTCCACCAGCAGACACAGGAACATCTTCTTGTTGTCCTACTGAACAGCTGAACTGTACTTTTATCAAACTGGACTTTACATCTCACATCCTTCGTTTAATCCCTGAACTTGTCACTTTATTTAATCAAACTGGACTTAACATTGTACATTGCGTTCAACCTCCACTGTTACATGATTTAATTATTTATTGCACGTCACATTTAATTTTTGCACTGGTCACCATTTCTTGGTCCGTAGCACAGTCTGTATTTCCTTTGTACAGTCAGTATTTCGTCTTAAGTTTTATATCCCATTTCAAAACTATTATTATTCCATTCTGTAAATAGATTTTAAATTTCTCATTTAATTTTAGTAGTACTTTGCGTTTGTGGGAGCAAAAGCCAAGACACATCGTTGAATGCTGCATACTTAGCTAATAAACTGATTAGGGGATTCTGATACCTATCTACCTCTAGCAATATACCAAATACAATGTAAACAGCTGTAGCCGTGACGCACAATAAACTGCATTCATCCCTGCAGCGTTTCAGGGGACATATACAGTAGTAGTAACATTAGCCATGGCACCACCTCTCACCTGTAAGTCCACATCCAGGGCTTGAATCGCTCATAAAAATGTTATGGCTAGTATACTAGCTAGTATACTCCTTTCCCTACTAGCTATAGCTAGTAGCCTGAACTCGAGAGGGAGTGAGGAAAGACAGTGTGCATGTTGTACTTGATTTTGAGGAGGAAGTGCTCCCAAAGAAAGTGACTCTGGGCTTTTTGAGCTACACCATAAGAGAGTACGTGCCAAAGCCAATGAGGTGTTACAACTGTCAAAGGTTTGGTCACACAGCCAAGACATGCAAAGGCAGAAGAAGATGTGCCAGATGTGGGGAAGATCATGAGTATGGGCAATGTGATCATGAGCAACCAAAATGTAAATGTGGTGGCAATCACAGTGTGTCTTATGGGGCATGTGAAGTGGTGAAAAGGAAAGGAAAGGAAATACAGCAGGTAAGAGTTCAGAGTAAGATTACATATTCAGAGGCTGTGAAGATGGTGAGTCAGAAAGGAGGAATTGTTGAGAGGAGCAGAACAGGTAAGGAGCCCATAAAAGAAGCAGATCAGGTAAGTGAGAGAAAAGTAAAGGTTGATTTGAAGAAGGTAGTCACTTTCATAGCAGGGGTAGTAAATGCTTCAATGGAAGTTAATCCAAAACAGAGAGAATACAAATAATTGTGAAGGCAGCAGCTCATCATCTAGATATCAGTGGGCTGACTTGGGAAGATGTGCAACATTTATCAGAGAAGGTATTTCATTTAGAGAGGTGAGTATAGGAAATGAGTAAGAATATGTAACTGTAGAGGTATGGACAAGTGAGTGTAAGTTTGTAATTATTAATTATTATAATCCATTTAAAAGGCTAGATTTGAGTATGCTAACACAAGTTGATGGGATGGATGGTAATAGGGTGTTGGTATGTGGGGACTTTAATGCTCACAGTCGGTTATGGAGAGGAACACAAACAGATTCAAATGGTGAGGTTGTAATTGATGAACTATTAGAAGAGAAAAGCATGGTTTGTTTAAATGATGTGAGAGGGACTAGATTAGATGTGCACACAGGGAATGCTTCAGTATTAGATTTAACTTTAGTCACTAGGGAGTTAGCGGGAATATGTAAGTGGGAAGTATGAGCAGAATCATCAATAGGTAGTGATCATTTTCCAGTGTGGTGTAGGGTATTGCTAAAAAAAAATAAAGAGGAAACGGAAATATCAGGGAAGTGGGTATTTAGCAGTGCAAACTGGGAAATGTTTAAATATATATGTGGGAGAGAAATGGATAAAATAGACTAAAATGACGATATTGAGAAGATTGATAACATGTTGAAAATAACATTACTAGAAGCTGCTAAACAGTCAATTTTGAAAAGTAAAGAAAGAATGAAGAGAAAGGCGGTTCCCTGGTGAACAGATGAATGTGGTAAAGTAGTGAAAGAGAGGAATAGAGCTCTCAGGTTATTAAGAAGAACTCATAATGTGCAGAATTTAATTAGATATTAGCAAGCACAAGCAATGGTTAGGAAAATTATACATAAAGCAAAAAAGCAAAGCTGGCAGACCTTTGCAATAAAATTGGAAGATCAACACCTGTGGGGGAGGTTTGGGGCATGATTAGGAACATTAGAGGAATCAGAAGGGAATGGCAGCATCCAGTACTGAAGATGGGGGTGGGAGCAGCAGTGTCTGATGAAGAGAAGGCAGAGATGTTAGCGAAGGCACTTACTCAAATCGATAGTTCTGATAATTTGACTGAGGAGGGTAAGAGAGGAAGGGAAATGACAAGATCAGCTCATCCTGGAATTCTTGAGAGAAGGGACAATAATAACAGTGCAATGGATGCTCCATTTACATTGGAAGAAATGAAGAGAGCAACAGTAAGGTCTGGACTAACATTTCCTGGGAAGTATAAAATCTGCTATGTCATGTTAAAACATTTAGGAGTTTTAGCATCTATGAAGCTGCTAGGTTTCTATGATAAAGTATGGGAAGTGGGAAAATTGCCAACAGGTTTGAAAGAGGCAGTCATTATTCCTATCAGGAAACCAGGGAAGGACCCATCAAATCCAATGAACTATAGGCCAATAGCACTCACATCACATGTAGGTTAGATAATGGAAAGAATGATTACAGAAAGATTAGGATTTTTCACTGAGAGCAGAAGAATTTTTTCACCTCATCAGAGTGGATTATTTAGGAGGGTTAAAGGAACTATTGACCCAATTATATGTCTGGAAACAGAGATTAAGAAAGCACAAGTTGATTAAGAATCTGTAGTGGCATTTTTTTTTTTGACATAGAAAAGGCATATGATATGGTTTGGTAGGGGTTAATGATTTAAGTTAATGACTTTTTATTTGATAGATTTATTCAAGTAAGACTTGGGACAGCCTTGTCAGGAAGATATATGATAGATAACGGTACCCCTCAGGGCAGTGTTATTAGCCCACTACTCTTTTCCATTATGATAAATTATGTTTTTTCTCAAGTTCAGAGCGATATTGTTTGCTGATGATGAAGCTTTGTGGAAAAGAGGAAAGAATATAAATCATTTTATAAATAAAATACAAGAGGCAGTTAACATGGTTGGGGGATTCAAGTTTTCAATTGAAAAAAAACAAAACATTAATGTTCACTAAAAAGAGAGGTGTTGACACAGATAAAGATATATGGGCAAAGGATAGAGCAAGTGAAAGTCTTTAGATTTTTGGGTGTGTGGTGTAATGGAAAAAACACACTTTGTATCCTCTGCATCACACAAACAGTTATTGCATTTCTGATAAACTCATATTGTATAAGTGCTCATTATTTTTGACACTGGATCAGAGTAGGGAGTAGCCTCATCTTGGACATGCTACTATCCCTTTAAATTAGTTTGATAGCTTTGAAGACATCCAGCACTGCGCCCCACTCACATTGAATGCAATTACGCTCTGTTGTGACTGGATGCTGATCCCTTGCAAGGTTTTTCATTAAAAGACAAAAAGACAACTTGGTCTTTGTCAGCTTTTTATTTTCAGATTTTCACCACAGTGGTTTGATGAAAAGCTCCAAGTGTAAAAAGATATTAAATGTGATTAGATCAGTGTTAGATTATGGATGTATTGTGTTAGATTATGATGTACAGCAGCAAAAACTTCATTAAAGAAGTTGGAGGTGGTGCAAGCTCAAGCTTTGAGACTTTGTCATGGTGCTTTCAAAACAACTTCATGTTGTGATAGGTGAAATGCCGCTGCACATCAGACACAAACAGTTAATGATGAACTACTGGGCAAATCTTCAAGGGCATTCTGATGATCGCCATCCAACAACAAAAGTACTTCTTCCATGTTGAGAGAGAGAAAGGGCCAAGCGGAAGTGTTTTGTGTGGAGCAGTGAAACAGTTGCTAGAGATATGTCATTAAATCAGAAAAGATATATCCCTACAGTGCCATTATCAGTAACACCACCCTGGTTGCCACCACCTCAGTGTCAATTGATTTCTATATTCTGGAAAAAGTGCAGGTACATAAAGGTTTTGGAAATATTTCCGCTTTGGTTGAAGATAGGTTACCAACATCATGTCAAACATTCGTCCCAGTATACACAGATGGATCCAAGGATCCTAACACAGGGAGCACAGGCTTTGTTTTGAGTATACCAACCTTACAAGTTTCTGTTAAAAGAAGAACATCAGATCATTTGTCAGCTTATACAGTCGAGATGACAGTAATTGCAACAGCATTACAGTGGATAGAAGAGTTACAAATTAAAAAGGTTATTCTTTGATTCATGTTCTGCTTAATGCCATTACAGTCTTTTACATCTCACAGTAGGCAGGATATAGTTAATGAGATAAATTAAACTCTGTACAGTTTTAAAAATATGAATATTTTGACAACATTTATGTAGGTACCGGCACACAGAGGGATTAAGGGCAATGCTATTGGGGATGCATTAGCAAAACAGGCACTGAAACACGAGGAGATCATGGACATGTCTCTCAGTAAATCTGAATTTTGATTTTGTTTATAGGGGTAGATAATTCTGGTTCACACTCCAACATAGTGGGTGGCGGAGGAGAAGGCCACAAATTGGCCTCTCATAATCGGCAGAAAATGTTAATTTCGGGCCTATGCTGATATTTCATTTTAGAGCTTATATCAGCTGATACCGATGACATGTCGATAACATTGTGCATCCCCAGTTCTTTGGTCTTTTAATCTATTCATTTATCATAATCATGATAAGACTCATTAATTTATATTTCACAATAGAGAGTCACTAGAACATAAAAGAATAAAAGAGTAAAAGTAAAGATAGTAGGCTCTGCTGGTTCAACACTTGGATCACCCAAGAATAACAACACAATAAAGTATTTCTAAAGATAAGCATGTACATATTCAAAGGATATTGCACCCTGGTAGATAAGTCATTTCTCAACTTCTCTTTTATCACAAAGTGAACAAAGCCTGGCCTCCCTGGGGAGCCTGCTCTGCCTGTGACGGCCTGTTTCTATGGCCAGGCTGTGTCCACTCAGTCTGTACATTGTCAGCATTTTCCTTAGTTTTCTATCAGGTCAATCTGTATTTTTCTTTTGATGGTAAATTATGTTACGACCCTCTAAAAATAGCTCATCCACAGAAGGCCCAACATAATTAAAGAGTCAGGATAGTTTATGTGGTGTATTTTCATTAAATGTCATTGGTGTGCTTAAAGACAATATTAAGCTATGCAGATTGATTTTATAAGTTTATAAGCAATAAGGGCTAGTGGGATACAATTTGTATTGGTGTAGTTATAACCTCATGAACCATATTTAACCACACTGTACGTATAGAGGCACGGTAGAAGAATCACAAATCATATACTGGAGAAATTTGAGTGTGTTTGTATTACATGTCATGTTGCTTGGGTCTGCATTAAAGTCTTCACCTTTTAGAAAAATACCCTCTGGAAGAGATCAAGAAATAAGGGTGTAAAATGACTAAGAATAACTTATAAAATAAAAGGCCAGAAGACAACTGGACAATAATGGTGTAAAGTGATTCCCAATACTTATATATAAAAAATTGGATACAATCAGGAAGAATTATGTGGGCTGGGATATGCCCACAAACAGCTCAAAACATGGTCTGAAGAGTTTTTGCCAACAACGAGTGACGAGAAAAAAAGTAACATAATAATTGGTCAAAAATTAGGGAGGGTGGATGATAAGGTGTGGCCTAAGCTGACCCAAGGACATAAAAACAGATGCCCCAAAGGAAAACCTTTGGAGCGATTTGGTTCTTTGTAAAAAGTGCTATTTTGCTCTCCTTTTATTCACCGGCAATAAAAGAACACTTTGCTGTTTGGACCTCTGACTCCCTTTTTATCAAGAGAGAGTTTTTTGCTCTGATACATTTTTCTGCAACAATTCGACACAACATTTACCATAATTAAACCAATTTATTAACAAAAACAACAAAAATTAACAAAAGCTGGTGAGCTGGCCAAAAAGAACAAAAAGAAGAGAAGACACCCAGACCAACCCACAAAGGGTCGTAGGATCTGGGCTCTTCCCTCTAACCTAAATCCACATAAAAACCAAACCTAACAGAAATAAAGCCACGAAAACAGGACTACCGGACCTGCCAAACAAACCAAAAAGTAACAAAGGCAAAGCTAAAGCATTGCAAATACACACAAGGACAATCAACTGCTGCCAAGGCTGGAAAGTGGAGAAGAGAGAGTGTAAGCCACATTCCTGCCCACTTTATAGGTTCTCCCTCAATCACCAGATCAGGGCCACCTGGGAGAATGCCCAACACATGGTAAACAGAATATCACAGGTTATACATATCCCATCCAGCAAGGGGGGAGTATGTAACAATGGTGTAAAAAGCCCTTGCCTTCTCCTTCAGCTCATTCACAGCAATGCCAAAATGTCCAGTGGAACTGATATTCAAGCCTAGATATGTATAATGTTTTGTATGCTCAATTTCTATATATCCTTATGTGAATTTATTTTTCTGAGAGTTGGATCTTTTTTGGAAAGTCAATATTTTGATTATTGATTATTATTTCTGAATGAGCCACTGCATTATCCCAAAAAAGTAAAGGAGGGAGTAATCACAAAACTCAGCTTGAATAACTCATAATCTTATGGCCTGTATTTACTGTATTCAGGAAGAATAAATTGTCAGCTGCACATTCACTCACTTGAAAGGCAAAAATGTCTGCGATCAGATCCCCAAAAACAAATGCTGACCCTTCATTGGTGTAGTTGAGGAATATCTGAAATCATGAGACAAAGACGAAACATGGGTTATATTATTTCAAACAGTTCTTTGTTCTCTTAATCTATTTATTTATCGCATTCATTCATGGTAACAAGCATACCTCCACAAAAGGAAGGTTGTCCAAGCCATATCCATTGGCATGGTTTGCACTTTTGTTGCTTTATATCATCCCCCCCCCCCCCCCCAAAAAAAAAAAAAAAAAAACAGAAACATGGTTCACTTCTATGCAGCAGCCTTTGGAAAAGCAGCTTTAACTTTAACAACCAGGAATGCCAAATGACCAACAAGCTGTGTTTCTGTTTCTATGTCCTCTCTCTGTGAGATAAAACAATCTCAAAATAAGTCCACAGAGTCCTCACAGTTTATCTTGAAGAAGAGGAAAATCCTCCTAGACCCCCCTGTCAAATGGTGTGCTGTAAAATACACTGGGGGAAAAAACTAAACTCTTCCCTCTATGAAATCTTATCATTAATTAACAGGCATGTTACATACTGCTCTGATCTTTCAGGGAGTACAGAATAGGAAGACAAAAGTGTTTCAATGCGTAAGATATTATGTAATCAACAATGAAGCAACAATCAGATATGATGTTGACCACATTTATCATTTATGAAATTATTACAGGGACACATGATGTGTTTTCCAGATATGAAGTCACTGGAAATGATAAAGCTGAAAAACTTTAATAACACCAGGAAATACTAGTGGATTAATCATCAATGAGTTTATCTGTAGGCTACTCTCAGACTTAAAGTAAGTTATAAATAGTCATATTGTTCCTTTTTATAAAGACTTCCTAATAAAGATTTTCTCAGAGGCATGTGAACATGATGAATAAGACTTTTATTTATTTATTTATTTTTATTATTTTCTTTTCTGCCTATTTCTATCTTGAGAAAAACAAAATGACTATGAGTCGTAACTTATGAATGTTGTTAGGTTTGTGGCATTTTCAAACAGGCTACAATAAAAGCAGCTAAATATACGCTTAGAAGAGAAATAATAATTAGAGCGAATGTAGCGCATATTATTCCTGTAAAGGAGCCCAAAGAAAACTGCTGTATGTGGAGTTAAATTCTACTGTGTATGCCATCAAAGGCCTTCATAGGTCTTTTAGTGGGGAAAAGACAGCAATGTCAAATTGTCTCTTATTTTTATGACAACATCTCATCTCTTTATGCAGTTGTTTTGTAGAAAAAGCACATTGAGTATTCACTGCAGAATTAGATATCCTCCAAATCAGTTAGAGCTTTTATCTGGTCCATTAAATATATTGCAGTGCAAGCTGTACTTCACTTTCACGGTGATGATTCATGAGTGGTTTTATTGGTCACAATTTGCTCGCTGCTGTTCAAATTTGATCTTGTCACACACACACCCAAAAAAAATCTCTGATTCCTTTTTAAAATGGAGTTGGCCCATGGTTCATAACACTCAATGGGGTCTCAGTCTGTCAGGGTGACGATGCTAAACATTAATTCTTATTAAAAAGTTCAGGCTATTTGTGTTAACTAATATTTCACAAGACCTTGCAGACCCTAAAAGCCGTTAGCGGAGGTTTATGACCTAACAGATTTTGTTGCATAACATTAAATGCATTGGTTCAGTAGCCCAAAGTCGTTCTTGTTTTGCACACCATCAACTCATTTGCCATCAGAATTAATTTGACTATTTAGATGTGGCAGTCATAGCTATAACTGAGAAACAGACTTGTTAAAGGAAGACTTTGGTTTATGCAATAGAAAAGATAATAATAATTTATGAAAATTGAATGTATGGAATATTCAGTGGTGGAAAAGTACATTTACTCAAGTAATGTACTTAAGTATCATTTTGAGGTACTTGTACTTTACTTGAGTATTTCTATTTTATGCTACTTCATACTTTAACTTCATTACATTTCAGGGGGAAATATTGTACTTTCTACTCCACTACATTTATCTGATAGCTGTTGTTACTAGTTACTTTTCAGATGAAGATTTGACACAGTGAATAATAACATATTGTTAAAGATTAAACCAGTTTCAAATTTCAAAAGACTGAAAACATCATTAATCATCTCACGACCCCTCAGATTTATCTTGTGACCCTTTGGAGGGGCCCGACCCCTAGGTTGAGAAACACTGGACTAAAATATTTCAACATTCTGTGTGTTTGCTGCTGTCTTATTTAAGTAAACATGATTCTTTATTCACAGACTAACACATTAGAACCTAAATATAAATAAATAAATGATAAATAGAAAATAGCTTCACAAATGTTGCTTGTTTAATTTCTTCAATTACACTGACTTGCTGAAATCATTCACTCACTGTATACAAAGCATAGACTATACAGTCACTGACAGTCCACATCAATATCAGATATTGTTATATTGTTGCTTCTATTAAGTTTCTGCTGCTCTTTTTTCAAATTTTCTTCTGATAAGAAAGTGATTCAGGCCTCTGTGCGTGAGTATGTGTGTGTGCATTTAACAGGAATTGGTGTCACTTCAGCCTGACTAGCGGGAAACGAAGAGTCATGAGTAATAACGCCCTCAATTTTGTCTTACAGGACATTAAAATGAAAAACTACCTCCTTCCCCGCAAAATTTAAGTTGTGTACAAACTTTAAGGCTCCAATGGTTGCCGGAAGCTGAACTTGCCCCCACTCCCAAAATGAGAGTATCACCACAAATGCCAAAACTGATGGGGAACTTTGGCAGTCCTTGTTAAATCATGGTCAAAAATTTCAAACAGCATGATTGGAGAGTTGTTTATGGGGAGCAAAGTGTAAAAAGTATTGAGAAACCGTTTCATTGTGAATGTATCCAGATTCAGTTAATGATTTAATGTGGATAGTCCACTCCACTATACTACCTGCAAGGAAATTATTTGTAATAATAAATAAAACAATGACTCACGTTTCTTTGTAATGCCCTGTAATTTACAACATATCCAGGCTGCTAACAAGAACAAGGAGTGGAGCTAATGCCTGATGTCCTTGATTTCTATCTGATTATGAATTGATGATCAACTAAGCACTTCTGCCACTGACAATGGATTGCTCCATTAAGCAGTACACACAAACAAACACATATGTGGCTGAAGAACATTGGCCAAATTTTACTGTTGAAGTTGACATAAATCCTAATTTTAAGGCATTTTAATCGAGCACACTATATTAATGTATTTCACTATATTTGCACCCCCAGCACCTTGACTTGTTTGATTACTGAGATAAAACCATAGATATGTGTGTGTATACATGTGTATATATCTATGACATAAAACGCTTACAAGTCATGTGAATGTTTCCCATTCCATTCCACATAACCTGAACATGAGCATGAGCATTAGTGTAAGCCTGGTTAAGTCTAGCGTTCAGTCATTTAGATCGTACATTCAGTGCAGCAGAGTCATGCTATAAGATTACAAATGATAATAAAACAATAAAAAAAAAACAATAGTAAAATAGATGAGACATGTTGGACGTAAAACAATACGTCAATAATTAAATAAAGCCCTTTCTAAAAAGATAAGATTTTAGATAGATAAGATTGAGAATTGATTTAAAAGATGACATGTGACTGCTGAGTTCACTGTGCACTCTGTCCTGTCACATCACCATCTCCATCCACACTCACCCCCCCCCCCCCCCCCCCCCCCCTCAAAAAGATCCACAAAAACCTCCAGCAGCAGACACAGGAACAGCTTCTTGTTGTCCTACTGAACAGCTGAACTGTACTTTTATCAAACTGGACATTACATCTCACATCCTTCGTTTAATCCCTGAACTTGTCACTTTATTTAATCAAGCTGGATTGTACATTGCAGTCAACCTCCAGTGTTACATGATTAAATTATTTTGATGTCACGTTTGATTTTTTGCACTGGTAACCATTTTTTGGTCCATAGTACAGTCCATATTTCCTTTGTACAGTCAATATTTCGTTTCAAGTTTTATATCCCAATTCAAAACTATTATTATTCCATTCTATAAAGAGATTTAATTTTTTTCTTTTAATTTTATTACTACTTTGTTCATTTTGCATTTGTGGGAGCAAAAACAAAGACACATCTTTGAATGCTGCATGCTTTGCTAATAAAGTGATTCTGAGTTTCTGATACCTATCTACCTCTAGCAATATACCAAATACAATGTAAACGATTGTGTATTTTACCAATGAGCCATGACGCACAATAAACTGCTTTAATCCCTGCAGAGTGTCGGGACATATACAGTAGTAGTAATGTCAGCTATGGCGCCGCCTCTCGCCTGTAAGACCGCATCCAGGGCTTGAATTACTCATGTTCAAGGAAAAGGAAAACGAAGTTAAGGCTAGTAGCTAGTAGCCTGTAACTTAGCTATGAAGCCCTGCAACAGCTAGCTACAGTATAGCTGGCGAACACTCAGCGCCTGCAACTAACTTTGCTATATAATTTATTAGAGCTGTTAAACATAACTGCGGAGCAAATGGTGAGCCAAATGGTGCATCAATATGCGACGAGTTGGGATTGCTTGACTATGATTTATGCGCTAGCGTTTTGCTATGCTACATTGCTAAATAGCAAAGCTAACGTCAAACCCTGTAGTTAAATTGGGCCTTTTAAGGATTTGATATGTGGTAAGGCTAGGACCATAATAGTCTGTATGAAATGTTAATATGCTTGTGGTGTGTTTAATGTGTGCTTTGCTTCAAAATAGTAGACAAATAGCAAAAGTCGTTACGGTTTAGCTTGCTAGCTAGAGCTAACGTTAGCATAGAGAATGCTACCCAGCTGTTATAGTTATTATCCACTTTGTAAAACAACTCTTTTTAAGCTGTCAACAGTTCCTACAGCTCTCCCTGCTGTGACCACTGTGCAAATGTAAAGATAAGATAAGCTATCTCTGTATGTGTTTCTGCAGGTTTATGAGACTGTGCAGCCATGGGTGACATGAAAACCCCAGATTTTGATGATCTTTTGGCTGCTTTTGACATCCCAGATGCCACGGGGTTGGATGCTAAAGAGCCCACCCAGGAAAGTCATGAGGAGACAGAGAGTCATCTGAAACACACAGGGATATGTCTGGATGACAGCTTATTGAGTAGCCAAGCTGTCACTACAGCAGATATCCCTGCTGTAAGTGTTATTGTGAAAAACACAAGTCGCCAGGAGTCATTGGAAGGTTTCGGTGATGGGCTTCACTCAGGTCCAGAATTGCAAAATGGATTCAGGGGACAAGGGACTTCCATTGACTCTGATGAGACAACTAACACTGGCTTTTCCAAATCATTTGTCTCTGCTTTGAATGGGGAGAGCTCAAGAGAGCTTCTTGGAAAAGCACCTATTCAGCACAAGCCTGATGGAACACCAATATTTTCCCAGTCACTTTCTCATTTTAGTCCTATCTCCAGTCCTGAGTCTGAAGACACACAGTGTAGTAGAGATGAAATGCATGCAAAACAAGAGAGACCCTGTTTCCCAGAAGCTTCAGTTTTGGTGGAACCTTCAATCCCAGACAGTCCAAAAAAACTGGACCTCAGCATGTTTGATGAATGTCCAAAGGACTCTAATACTCCTAAGAACACTCAAAGGAGCAGAGCAGAAAGTGCTAGCAGTGAGGAGCCATCTGACATTTGTGTCAGTAATGAAACTGATAAAACATCTAGAGCACACTGTGCCCTTCCCCCACCACGTGGTAACCAGAACTTGATTGAGACCAACTACAATTCAGGAACCCCAGTGGATGTTCCCACCTCTTATCCACATGTCAATTCTCAGACATCTAAATTATCCTCTTGCCTTGAGGCTCTGGTGGCTTTGAATGCTAGAAAAGATCCCAGCGAACAGACTAACCCCAGAGAGTCATCAGCCGTTCCGAATGACTGCATGAAATACAGCCCCAAGGTGCCTATCTCCCCACGAAGTCCCAGAAGTCCACTTGAAGCTGTGAGACGGCTGATGAAACCATCTGACAGCCCTGTAAGCATCTGCAGTGATAGCAGTGGCAAAGCATCCCCTGCTGTCGCATCTGGATCACCCCCTGCCATACCAAGGGTCAGAATTAAAACCATCAAAACCACATCTGGGCAGATCAAGCGCACTGTCACCAGTGTGCTGCCCGATTCAGAAACAGATGAAGTTCATTCTGCCTACGAATCCTCTCCATCGCAGAGTATGATGAGTGAAGATTCTTACTGCAATATGTCACCTCATCAGTCTCAAAGTGCAGCTCTAGAGAGCACAGTTGGATTGCAGACTAAAGGAACCCCAGTTAGTACATCATCACCAAAACTTTTACACAACAAATCGGAGGCAAACTCCAGAAGGTCAGGCATGATGGAGTCTGCAACAATTTTCCATAATACTAGTGGTCCTGTCAAAAGATCTAGTGCACATCAGGGGCAGAAACCAAAGAGAGTATCAGCTACAGCAGGCCATACAACTAGCACAAACTTCCTTCCCAAAGCAATGCACTTAGCTAGTCTGAATCTTGTCCCTCACAGTGTTGCTGCCTCAGTAACTGCACGGTCCACCTCTCATCAACAGAGCCAGCACACGCTCTCCTCAACAGTGTACAGCACTGTCCCACTGGTGCATCAGGTCAAAACAGCCAACCCTTGCCCACGAACCTCTATTCCCAACACAGCAGCAGGAACCTTAAACAGGCTATTGAACAACACCAACCCTGTGCCTACATATGTGCCCAACCTGAACCCCCCTCCGGAGAGCAATATCAAACTTCCACCACGCGGGTACTGCTGCCTAGAGTGCGGGGACTCCTTCGGGGTAGAGAGGAGTCTTGCGTATCATTACAGCAGGAGGAGCGTTCACATTGAAGTAGGATGTACGCACTGCGCAAAGACGATGGTGTTCTTCAACAAGTGTGCGTTGTTGGCACATGCACGGGAGCACAAGAACAATGGCATGGTGATGCAGTGCACGCAGCTCCATATGAAACCCATAGCAGAGGAACACATGTTTGTACCTCTGAGTGCTGAACCAGTCAAAGGGGACTCTTATGCTACACCAGCACCCTCACCTAAAAATCAACCCGTCATGCCCCTGTATCCAGACAACGTCATCCGCCACAGACTTCGTTGCCTGGAGTGTAACAAGCAGTTATCTGACTACAGAGCACTTGCAGGCCATTACCAGAGGCTGTCTGAAGATATTGAAGGATTAGTGAGTTGATGTTTTATTGAAATAGTAAAATATAAGGCTTGCAATATTCTTTATTTTTGTGATTGTCAACAAATCCCATGAAAAGACCATGACCAACAGTACTTTAGTCTGTCTCTCTATATGTTACGACTTCCACAGCCTATCTGTAGTATTCAGCATCAAGTCTATTTGTTCCTACTGAAGAAATCATTCTAACAGATTAGTTTTGCTAAATATAGTGCTTTTTGGGGGACTATTTTCAGCCGATGATTTGTGTGTTTTTACAGCAGCGCAACAGCGTATGTGGGATTGACTCAAAATAAACTACAGTAGCCATGGTCATTTAATGAAGGAGCATGTCAGCCAGTTTGCACGGTGTGACTCACTGATGTGTTTTTAATAGTTGTTGGAAAATAATGGAGCTCTGTGGCACAGATTATTAAGCTACATGAGTCTTCGGTCACACCGGCAGTACTTGGTTGTTTATGGTCATTTAATAGAAATTTTTAAATGTCACCAGACTTATCGTTTCCAGGCTCTGTGACCAGTATTGTTCATGTGTCTTATTATCTTTTTTATACTTTTCTCTCTTCTTTTCTTTTATTACAGATGTGTAAGGTTTGCTCAATGTTGCTACCCAACAAGTGCAGCTTCAGAGCTCACCAACGCATTCACACACACAAGTCCCCTTACTGCTGTCCCGAGTGTGGTGCCCTGAGTCGCTCGGCTGACATACAGAAGCATGTCAAGGAAAACTGTCTGCACTATGCACGCAAAGCATGGTACAAGTAAGTGACCGTGTATGAAAAGCAGGTCTTATTAAAAAAGTATGAGTGGTGTACAGTGACAGTAAAGCGGCATTATGCTTCCTTTTCCTCCAGGTGTCTTCACTGTGATATGGTTTTCAAGACCATTCAAGGACAAAAGACTCATATCGAAGAGAAACATTGTGAGGTCTTGTACAAGTGCTCCATCTGTCCAGTTGCCTCCAAGACCTCAGACAGCTGTGAAGTTCATCTGAAAAATAAACACAATTCTAGCAAAGTGTCCCCTCAGTAAGTGAACATCTTGTGACCTGACTGTTAAAAGTTGCACATTTCTTTTTACAGTCCATTCTAACCATCATCTCTTTGTATTGCAGGTTAATCTTTAAGTGTTCATGTGAGAAAATCTTCAAGAAAAAACAGTTACTGTTTCAGCATTTCCACCAGGACGCCAACAAGCGTGTTGTGTGTATATTCAAGTGTCCAGAATGCAACTCAGTCTTTCCGCAAAAGCAGCTGTTAATGCAACACTTCAAGGTTTGCCCTGATTATATTTTTCCTCTAGAGAGATCTTTAGTATATTTGTCAGCTCAATATAAACTCCCTGCAAGTAATCTCTTGCATCCCTGCATGTATTTGTGGGTTGGATTTCATGTCTGAAGAGTTTAAACATGTATCCACATATTTGTTTAGCTATTTCATACTTGAACCTTGCATAATGAAAACAAATAGCAGCTGCCTGGTGATTTCCATAATTTCTGTGAAAACTATGTTAAAACTGTGCAAGAAAGTGATATTTCATTTTGATTAGACTTGTTCATTATTAGCTCAGCTACAGTTAATGTTAGTTAATATGCAATACCAAGCACATGATGCAGAAAAATCAACATGGTAAATTATGAAGTTACTTAGTCCAGCAACGCTGTCAGTCTTGTTTCACTACACAGGCAAAAGAATAGTCAGATATCATCTGTATTAAATCATATGTTTAAAGACAATAGTATTGTTATGTTTTATCACTTTTCATGATTTTTGCCATGTATTTTCTGTTTTGTAGAGCGTCCATGGAGGAGACATGAGACCGGAGGCAGAGAAGAACAGTAATCAAACAGTCAAGAGTGATTGGTACCAGGATGCTCATTCCGTCCAACAACAGAAGGGTCACAACCCTGTTAAACACACAGATAGTCCCAGAAAAAAGGCCGAGCAGGACAGCAAACCTCGTGTGAAGCCAACCGGCTGGACATGTGGGGAGTGTCTCCAGTGGTTCCCTGAACGAGACTCTTATGTTTCCCACGTGAAGACCAACCACGGAAAGGTGAGGGATCTTTTAATTCCCCATGCTGAAATGAGTTTGTGTTGAACCCAAACATTGAATTGCTGCTGCTCACTCAAATACATTTCTTGGCTCCCTTTCTCTTTTATTATGAGGATATAGAGTAGTGTTGGGCAGGAGAACTACAATAGATAAGATAACACTTTATTGAGTCCTGTGGAGAAAATTCACGTTTTACAGTAGCTGAGTGACAGTGAAATAAAAGAACCAAAAAAAAATAAGAACAAAGTCCCAATTTTCTTAATACATACTTTTCTTTCAGCCTGCCTGAAAGCTATAGTAACATTTAACAGACTGAGTTTTCGTGGTTCTTCTGAGTAGTCACCCTGGTTGAAAACACTTTAGCCAACTACTGTCCTTTCAGCGCATTGTGTGCTGTGCTGCTGTAATGACAGTAAAAACGGTAAAAGATGATGAATGATTTACTGTTCCATTTGAGGGCTAGGCGGCTTGGTTATATAATAATAAATAATAGTTCTAAGTGCATAAATACTAAACTGACTAGACTTAATGGCTACCTCATACCCCAAGTTAGTAAGTGCAATATAAGTTATATTAGCGTGTTGGAAGATATCCTTGTGATTTGTCATGGTTGTGTAGTCACTCCGCTCAATTCTGTTTTTAATGTAACTTTTTTTTTTTTCAACTGTAAATGAAGAGGTATCCCTGTCGACAATGTGAGCAGTCTTTCAACTCTACAACCAGTTTAAGAAGACATATTCGCAATGACCACGATGGAAAAAAGAAAATTTACACTTGTTGGTAAGATTTGTATGTTTGAAAATGAAGAAATTGCCATTAAATCAGTAAATTCCAGTTCATTATTGGCAACTGTATTTTATTTATTTATTTATTAATTAATTAATTTATTTATTTATTTTTACCCTTAAGGTATTGCACAGATACAAAGACAATATTCAGGACGAGTGTGATGTTGAAGAACCACATTAGTCTTATGCATGGAATCAAAAATCCTGACCTGGGCCAAATGCCAAAAACATCCATCCAGGAGTGCAAAACGGCTTCGGGCAAGGTACGTATTCAATATTTCTTAACATAGATAACAAACTAATAACTGCAGGTACAAATGCAAATGTTACAAATCCTATTGGACATCATTTTAAGATGTGTGACTTTTTTGATTTGCAGGGGCTCATATTACGAAAACCTGCCATGGGCACACAGGAGGAGGGGCAGGATCGTGCTGGCAGTCTAGAGGCTCCTTCAGCAAAGCGACTGAAAACTCAGTTCCGCTGTTCAAAGTGTGGTTTCATCACAGACGACGATACGCAGTTCCAGCAGCATATACCTCAGCATAAAACTGACGAAAACACTCCTCAGTGCCTTCACTGCGGCCTGTGTTTCACATCCGTGCTGTCTCTCAACAGACATCTTTTCATCGTACACAAAGTCAAAGATCCCGAGGAAGAAGAGAAAGGAGAGGTTAGAGATAAGAAGCAGCCAGTTAGATCAGCAGAGACCGATGAGGTAAATGACTTGTTACCGGAGCTAAATGAAACTCAGTCCTCACAGGCAGGGGAGCCAACAAGTCTGCAGTGTGACAAGACCGCGGAGTGTAATTTAAAACTGAGCACTCACTCTCAGACACAAACGGTCTCTCTACGGTAGTGAGAGCCACCTCGACACACCTTTTGAAGCTGCTTTCATAGCTTCAGTGTTCATGTGAAAGAAATAAACAACGCTCGATGTTCTGCATGGAGGTGGTACAAAGTCATTGGGCTTTTTATTTTTTAAATTCCTCCTAAGATATTCAGAGGCAGTGCAGCACATTCAAACGGTTTCATAAAGAACATTATTTTCATAAATAAGAGGACTTATTGATAATCATTTTTCAACTATTTTTATTTAACTTTGCATGTTGGCAATATATTCCTCTTGCCTTTCAGACAGCAACATATTACAGCTTTTATTTTTTGGTCTTTTTTTTGAAAAAACAAATGTTCCATCCACCCCGACAGGAGACTGAGGAATGTCTGTTAGTTTTTAGGTCTGGCAGTGATTGATGTCACAGTGAAGTGGTGGATTTTCTCCTTTGTAATCAACAGCAATTTCAATTGCTTAAATATTGTCTGAAGTATTTAATGCTACACACTATTACCTGGATGTGATCCAGGTTACTGTTTATTATGACATGACAGTGTTGCAATTAATTTGCAGTACAAAGCTAGAATTTTAGTCGCCATTTATTGCAAAACATAGTATAGTTCAATATTCATTTAGAAGCAGTACCTCTGCATTCATACTAAACAGTTAATCTAAAAGGTGAGAGAAAATACAGGCTTGGAGTTGCCTTGCTAAGCAAAGCCTAGTGAAGTTAGGCTACCGTATATGCAAGAACAAGATGCTTTTGACTATACAAGCATTCTGAAATGCTTTTGTTTTCAAGTATATTGAACTGAAATGTTTGATTTGTGGGTACATGTGTTGTCCCAGATCTGGCCTTTTTTTTTTTTTTTTTTTTTTTTTTTTTTTTTTTTACACGTTTTGTTTCTTTTTTCTTGAATGAGTGTTCAGTGAAAAGGAGGGTTATCGGATGTATGGTTCAGCAGTATTGAAAATACCTCAAATTGCCAGAAGTGTATTTTTCAGGCAAGTGAACGGTCAATGTTATGTCAAATCAGGGTACATTGTTTTGGGTAATCCAGATCAGGTGTGAAAGTGACGTTTGATGGCGTATTGGAGTCAACATTTTATAAACCGGGACCTGTTAACATTATATTTCTCATCATCATAATAATAATAATAATAATAATAATAATAATAATAATAATAATAATTATATGAGTAAGATGGAGGAATTTGTTAAATGCATGATCACTTAAGAGCTCACAATGATGGATAGCTATTGTTGGCAGGTTCTGATTTGTAAAGCTGCACTTCTTGTTTTGTATTGAATACATGACAGTACCTACCTCCGTGGTAAAAGGCAGTGATGAATAATTAGTGTTGAAATGTTGAAAGGCTTTGAGGAGTTGCAGATAATCTCAGTGCAATGTAAAATTAGTTTATAAAATGTGTATTATCCCACATTATTCAATTTTATAAATTATTTTGGGAATGATATTAAGGCTATATGGTCATATTGACTTAACTGGCAAGTGAACTTTACTATGTAAGTGCTATGTGAGTTCTTTTCTTTCTCTGTAATCTTGAGTTCTTAAATCACCATACTGCAGCTGTTTGTCTGCAGAGGCTGAAAAGAATGACTTGTTCACGACTTGTTCTTTTGTAGTGCTTGTTGAAAGACATTTGTACTTTTGATACTGTGTACAGCGAGGACTCGTGTAGGAAAGTAACCTGTGTACATACAGTAGCCAATGAACCCTGGATTCACAGCATTTCTTAAGCCATTACATCTATTCAGCATGCAGTGGCCCATGTGCCTTGCTGTTATGTTTACTTAAAGTACTTACAAATAAATTGGTGCATTTAATTATATTTCTGCTTTGTCTTTTTGTCTTTTTTTCCTCCCCAAAGTATTTACTTGTGTGTGTGTGTGTGTGTGTGTGTGGTAATTAGTGGTTCTGCATTGAGGTCACGTACATCACAATCGTCACAGCAAGTCAGAATGGCACAAGACACCCTAATGTGCATCATGCGTCCAATAAGAAACCAACAACAGATGGATGACTTCATCCCATTGGAATATTAAGCCCATCCTATCTCAGTATAACTGCCTGTCCCCCAAAGTGACAGAACAGTAAAGAGATTTTAATTAACTGGAATTAAATTGCATCAAACACGTTTGAGGAATGAGAGGCACGTTGACAAAGATCTGCAGAGCAGGATTCCTGTCTTTCATCCTTATCTCATACATTGCAATCACATCTTCAATGACTCTTGATTTAACTGAGCTGAGAAATAAAGTTTCAAAGATCAAGGTGAATCCAAGAGGGAATCTGTGGGCAACAGGTAAGAACAATTTTGGCATTGTTTCATGATTTTTTGCAGTTTTTAAGAAAATATTTTTGACAGTTTCCTTTTATTTTGTGCTTATTTAGGACATTTTATGGGCAAGAAAAGTGTGGTGGACAGTTCATTTATGGAGTCTGCCTTTGAAGATGCTCCCACTGAAGTGAGAGCCGTTAGTCCTGTGTACAGAGTGAAGGACCTGCAGACGCTGCTCATACAGATGCTGAAAACTACCCAACAAGCACAACGGAAACAGGCACTGGACAAGTCAGTTTATTAATATTATTATTGTTATTATTATTATTATTATTGCTTTAACAACTGATGATATGTTTTCCATTCATTCAGAGGAGAAAGGGATCCTGCTTGAGGAGCATTTCAACCACCTTGTAACATCATTACTGTGACAATACGAACTCCCACAGAGGAAGAGGCGTGTGACAAATAATGCTCTTGTAAAAATATATTTACATATATTTCAGTGTGATATATTACATTCTGTATGACAGTGTGAAGTGAATCTGCAGTTTGTTCTTGGGTAAAATGATTTGAACCTAATATTTATGATATGCTACCTGTTAATAAATTAGTGCTGAAAGCTAGATCTGTGTCAGCCTTTTCTGCTGATTTTCATCAAATCAGAACTGAAAAAGAAATGGCAGGAAGAGTGGGAAAGAGGAAATAAGAGCCGATATGACTACAGCTTTCAAAGAAAAGTAGGAGAAATAAGAGGATCTTTTGGGTTTCGCTTTATGGAGAAATTAATTGGCAGAAAATTTTGCAACTTGGGGACAAATTTTGTCTTAGTAATAAAGTTAAAGAGGTTTCCTTAAAAAATTTGTGTCGAATATATCGAGCAAAAAAGACATTAGAGAGATTTAGAATTAATATTGAATGTTCTTGCAATTTCTTTGGACTAGAAGAAGAAATAATCTGTCATTTGTTTTATCACTGTATGTATACAAGGATATTTTGGCTGGATGTTCAGCATTATATATGAAGGAAAACTGGGCAAACGATCCAGTTTCAAAATGGCACGACAATAAGAGGCCCGAAGAATAAGAAGGCAATTAAAACTAAATGTGTTTTTGATATATTTCTTATAGAGCGATGATACATTATTTTTAATTTGTATTACTTTTTCTTAATTCTTTTTTTCTTCTTCTTGTAACTTTGTATATATACCTCTGGTATGGGCAGTTTTGTGTGTACATATTGTTAATGTGCATGTGTTCTCCAAAATAAAGAATATAAAGAAAAAAAAAAGAAAAATAGCTAGAAATAGAGGGGGCAATAGAAATAGAAATGAGGAGGACATGATATCAAGGATGAAGTTTGGTCACACCGGTCTGTAGAGTACATCAAACATCATGAATAAGCTACAGGTAGATGTGAACATTGCGGATTAAAGGAAACGGTGGAGAATGTATTTTTATAGTGTCCTAGATTTCAACAAGAGAGGTAGACACTTAAAATTAAATGATTCATAAGAGACTTTACTAGCGAAATGTTTTAGAGGATTTCAGGTGATGTGCGGTACGCCATTTTTTTCCTAGGACGGCGAAGTCATGACCCGCCCTACTCTGCCTCTGATTGGCTAGTACTCGTTGCCTTCCTTGGTTGGATTGGTCAGTTTTAGGCATGACGATGAGTCAGGGTTAGGATAAACCAATTGGAGGCAGAATAGGGCGGGTCATGACTTCGCCGTCTTAGGAAAAAAAGTATCACTCCAATCCAGAAGGAGGCAGTAATGCACCTAAAAGCTGTTTACCAACCGCCATTAAACAACAAAACAAGAAGAGGAAGCAGAGGGAAGCTAAAACATGCTTTTCATTACATCTTAGGCTAGACAGTTTAATAATAGACAGTAGCTATGCCTCTAATAGTGCTGTGTGGTTACCCCTGTAGTGGTAAAACACGGAGGGCAGAAGAGCTGAAGGGGTATTTTGAACAAAATACAGACCGAAAGGTTCATATTGTGGGAGATGGAGCTCTGGGCGTTGAGAAAAACTCAGTGTATGCAGGCAAGTTAAGCTAGCTATATCTAATTACATTCAGATATTAACTGTACATAACGCTGGTTACCGTGTTTTATTAAGTTTTTCTGGAAAACCAGAGTCCCTCGTACATGCTAGTTCTCTCCCAGTTGAACCAGTTGGCTAGAAAGATAACATTTTATTGAATTAAGACTGGTTTCCTGTACTGTTTTGAAGTTTGTGACAAGTGAAAATGCTGTCTGATGAAGACTCACAGGAGTGTTTCTCTCGTGTACAACGGAACATGAGTGTTTGTAGAGGTTTTGGACAGCGATGACATAATAATATATTATGTGTATATATATCTGTATATATATGTATATATATATATATATATATATATATTTATAAAATAGTATTTTGAATGGAGTTTGTTGTGTCAGTACAATGTCACTTAATCTACTCTTTACGCAAGAAATTTAGCAACAAACAAAATCTTGCACTGATTGTGTCTGCAACATCTAATTAATTGAGTTAAACAGCTGCTGGAAGTTAAAAATCTAGGGGGGAAAGTATTTAAAATTTCTATTAGCAGTTCAAATTGAAGCTTTTGAATAAACTAGTTGATTAATCAATCAGTTGAAAATGAACTATTTTGATAATTTTCCAAGCAAAAATACCAAGAATGATTGGATATTGTCTTCTTTTCTTTCTCTTCTCTTTATAATAAACTCTTAATTTCGGGTTTTGGACTACTTTTCAAACAGGCAGGCAAACGAGCACAATGTCAATTTGGGTTGTGGGAAATTATGAAAGGCAATTTTCACTATTTTCTGATATTTCCTAATCAATTAATCAAGAATATAATCTGTACATTAATTGATAATTTAAATACTTGTTGGTTGCAGCACTACTGTAGTGGCCAAAATAGCACATCTTCTGTTGTTTGATATCACAAATGAATAGTCAGTATCACAAAGACGACTGTTTTGAAACAGGGTCTCTAGACAGCACGCTACATCTGCAGTAACATATGCAAATATTGTTGGATATGTTGCAGATTCCCAAAAGGAAAAAAATACCAGAGCAGCTCTGAAGGCTGAAGTAGAAAGGTGGGTTACAGTTATCAGTTTCTGGACTAGACCCTAATCTGTTCTACAGCCTTTCTTTTTCTTCAGCCTTTTTAATGTTTATCTATTTGTTTTAGGAAAGTCAACAAGGATGACATCGTCATTTTTGATTCGTTAAATTACATTAAAGGTAAATTATAGTAATAATAGTGTGCAGATTCTTGATCACAACATTTATTGTTTTGTGTACACTTTTACCTTATTAAAGTTGAAATACCTTACAGGCTACCGCTATGAACTGTTCTGTCTCATTAAACACGCACAGACACCACACTGCCTGGTAAGTACACAAGATAAATTACCGTTTAATTTGTTTAATCTGAAAAAAGAAAAATCCTCCAACAACACAACTCAAAATTTGCCATATTTTTGTGAAGGTTTACTGTTTGACGTCAGATGAAGTGAGCTCAACATGGAATACCAACAGAGATGCTGCTGAGCAGTACACCCAGGACATGTTAGTGACATGTCATTACCTTTAAAATTACGTTGATGTATGCTTGTCATTGTCAAAAATGATCATCATACAATATATTTATGTTGTTTCCCTGACATCTGTTTTGTCTTTTGTAGCTTAGATGCTTTAGTGCTGAGATTTGAAGCTCCAGACTCCAGAAACCGATGGGACAGTCCTCTTTTCACCATCCTCAAAGATGACACGCTTCCATTTGAAGACATTTCTGATGCGCTTTTCAAGAGAAAAGCACCCCCTCCGAACCAGTCTACGCAAAGTGTAAGAGACATGCGATCATACACATTTCTTTTTCTTTTTTTAATTTTTACACACTTTAACAGTATTTGGTACATATAGAGGTACGTCCTGCCACGCTGTCTTTTTGATGGTATATGATCTCATATTTCTCTGCAGCAACCGTTGTCGTCTACAAACTTCTTGTACGAGCTGGACAAGATCACGCAAGACGTGTTGATGGTATGTCCTTATCTATTCTTTCAGATTTTGTGTTTACTTATTAGTCTCAGTTTTTTTCCCCTTGTATGTTGTTTTTTGTGGAACTATATGATTTTATTGTTTTATGGCAAATTTTAAGATAAATGTGGGTCCTAAATATTCAGAATTTAAAAAAATCAACTGATGAGCATCTGTTCAACAGTGAAAACATTTCACTCCATACAGACCTTCTGCAAAGGAAGTTAATGAAGCACAGAGCACATTATTTATAGCCCACTAACAGGTGTACTAAATGACAAATAGGAACAGAGTGAGTGACAACTTATTGGCTAAAAGCAACAGGCAGACAAAAACACAAAATAGAGTCAGTAGGCAAATAATTACATCACAAGGGCTGTTTTCAAAAATAGAATACACAATTGCACACTAATACTGAAATAACCTTGACATCACCCCTTTACAGAGGGAGGACACATTGGTGTGTGGTTTAGACTACAAGGATGTTTAATACAGATGGGTGACAAATTAAAGGAAAAACCAACATAAAGTGTCTTGGTAAGGTGTTGGGCCACCATGTTCTGCCAGAACTGCTTCATTGCACCTTGGCATTGATTCTACAAGTCTCTGAACTTTACTGGAGGGATGAACACCATTGTTCAAAAAGATATTTCCTCATTTAGTGTTTTGATGATGGTGGTGGAGAGCACTGTCTAACACAATGGTCCAAACTCTCCCATAGGTGTTCAATTGGGTTGAGGTCTGGTGAGTGTGAAGGCCATAGCACATGATTCATATTGTTTTCATACTCATCAAACCATTCAGTGGCCCCCTAGCGCCCTATGAATTGGGGCATTGTCATCCTGGAAGAGACCACTCCCATCAGGATAGAAATGTTTCATCATAGGATAAAGGTGATGACTCAGAACAACTTTGTATTGATTTGCAATGATCTTTCCCTCTAAGGGGACCAGAGGACCCAAACCATGCCAGTAAAATGCCCCCCACAGCATAATAGAGCCACCAGATCCCCTCACTGTGGGGGTCAAGCATTCAGACCTGTACCAGTTTTTCCTTTAAATTGTCACCCATAGTTGTTCACTACCTTGCAGCTGAGGATAATGGACTTTTTTCGCAGAAGACATTTTAACATCACAGTAGGAAAAGCACAGGCGGAACTAATAACATGTAGGGTCCACGTATTGAGCTTGCTCACTCACTGGCCTGGATTACTGGGATGCTTCAGTGGAACCGAGTCTTCGTCAGTGTTATTAATTACACCTGTGCTTTCTCTTTGCTGTGTCAAAATGACTTGGTGACGCTCTGCAAATGTATAGCAACACATGACCTGAGATCAACCCTGCAATCTACTCTTACGTTAATTGATTCTGAGACTGAGTTGTCCACTTATTTCATCAATATATCGCAGACCACATAAGAAGGTAAATGATGAGTTTATTGTTGCTTTTCCAAGTAACACAGCTGGTGCATAATAATGTCATCCAGTCGTCAGAGGATTGACGTCAGGATCTCTGAATACGTCAGCACATAGCAGTATGTCATAAATGTTCTTCTATTACAAGCAGAACAGGAGGAATGTTAAAGCTCTTTTTGTCAATATTAGGAAGGAATGAGGAATTGAGTTCTTTGTTAACCTGCTACACTGGGTGACATCAATTTCCCCATGTGGTTGTATGTCCAATTTTTGTAAATACCCTCTATCCTATAATTATATATCTTTCTATTACTGTGTTTATGTGATTGGTTGTGTCTGCTAATTGCTGTTAGCCAATAAAAAAAATCACCTGCTCTCTTCCCTTGATTTGCTATTGAGTGCACCTCTTTGCTACCATGTTCTATGCCGCTTTTCCTACGAACATTACCTGATGAATGGAATGTGTTATCAAAGAGGGTTTTGTTTTTTGTTTTTCCAGGCCATTTTTAACGCACAGAAGACAAGTGTTCCTGGGGATCTCATCTCAGTTCCAGGAGCTACAGAAAAGATATCCTTTTTACACATGTTCACATTTTTAAAAACCCAATTTTGACTTCACACATAAACAGATGTTGTTTTTATGTTTGTAACACCTTGCAATCTCTTAAGTCAGGTAGCAGTGATCTTTCTGAGTTAATTGTCTAAATTTTGTATTCCCTGTAGTAATTTGTTCTGACTCATTTTTGTATTCTACCTCCCGAGGAAAGCCATATTCCCACTCCTGTGGGGGGCTAAATGCTCTGTATTAAACGACCGGGCTTGTTGGAAAGGGAAGGTGAATGAATGCATGTCCATCAAAGAACTTAAATGAAAGGCATGGCAACCGATCACCCTCAAAGGTCTTGCCAGTAATAACATACTGTGGGATATGCAAGGAGGAGAGAAACCAAATTACTTAGATTAGTGGATTTTATTGGCAGCTGCACTGTGCCAGACCTTCTCAGAAGCAAACACTTTGATTTTCTCCTTTGAACTTGTTGATCCAGGCAGAAACTAACTTAAAAGTACATTATGTTCTGCACTGGTCACAGCCAGGTGCAGAGTTTGAATTTAAAATGATGTCGGTAACATTCAGTATTTGTTTCATTGTCCTCCGTAAAGGTCGAGATGTGATACTGTGACCTTCAGTAGTACAGTTAGTTATTGCTTCATCAGTGTGGAAAAATACCTCCTCTGAGACATATTCCCTTTCTTCATGTGAGAGCAGACACACACACAAGTTTGTATTCTAATTTCCTTAACCGGATATTGAACATAGAGCTCACCAGGAACATCAACATGGCAGAGCTGCGGAAATTACGGCGCCAGTTCATCAGCTACACCAAGATGCACCCGACAGAGAACATAGGACAAATTGCCAACATGTTTGTGCAGTATTTAAATAAAAGTCTTCACTGAAATTTAATAGCATTGGTTTCTTTTATACATTCTGTGACAAATATATTTAAATATTTGTTGCACCCTTTTGTGCTTTTGGCCATTGTAGAAAGATTCAGTACCATGATGAAATATAATTTCAAACATGTAGTTGCTGAAATTTACTGTAATGTTCAGGGATAGATATTACCAACTATTGCTTTCAATAATATTCCTGTTCTCCAAGTGTATTTTCTGCTAGTATTTGCATCATTTTTGCTGATGTCTCTCTTTTTTGCTGTGTCATTATTTGTTGCAAATACCATAAGTCAGTCTTGAACATTTTGTCCAGTCAAAGCTCAACGCTTTAAGCACA
The DNA here is from genome assembly GCF_963924715.1 of Thunnus thynnus. Lineage (NCBI taxonomy): Eukaryota > Metazoa > Chordata > Actinopteri > Scombriformes > Scombridae > Thunnus > Thunnus thynnus. Next base: position 18,645,231 of record NC_089521.1, read on the forward strand.
GGTTAGCCTTAATGCCCCTTGCACTGTGCTTGACCTGTAAGTGGCAAGCCTGAAATGGTACTTAGTTCTCTTGTTCAAAAGCTCCTTATTCCTTTGTGGAATTTGTAAGCAAAATACTGCTGAGTAATTCTCTTCCTAAGATTTTGTATTATATAAGAGGATTGTGAGAAAGGTAAGAGCAGGAAGTTCACAGGATTTTATACTTTGCAAGTGTAACTAATGACTGCTAATTTTTCCTCACTTGATTGACTTAAATGATGTGTGATAAAGCACACATAACATGCAGGGAGGGTAATGTATTGAATGTGTTAACTTACATAACTTTTATGCTGTATTATAGAACAAGAAAAAATAACAAGTTGATCTTTTCAAAAGTTATATTTTATTGCAACTTGATTTAACAAGTGAAAATCTGCTTGAAAAGGGAACTTGTTGGAGCAGAAAGGCAGCGGCAAGCACTATACAATTACAATGTAATTAAAAATAGAAAAATATAGCATTTAACAAAGGCGAGTCAAGTGCTAAAATAATTGACACCTCAAAGAAATAACACTAAACAAGCAGTATTTACATTACATTACATTCACTTGTCTCAATATCTTCTCATAGTTTTTTTCTTCAGAGGGACAGCAGTGCCAAAGATTCTGTCCCAGTGGCTGAAAAAAGGTGCAAAGTTACTGCTTGGCATCTGGTGGTGCATGTCATGAGCCGGTGCACCACCCAGCAGACCAAATGGCACCAGGTGATTGAGAGTCCAGGGTAGGTCATAGCCTATGTGGTCCTCTACAGACAACCAGATACTGAAAACTGTGACGCACCATGTTGTCATTGGGTGACACTTTAAAAGAATCGGATCCTGGTTGCTCCAGAGTCCCACAGTCATCAGTTCTGGGATGCTGAGCATCTCAGTAGACCAAGAGAAGGGTGCCATGTATTCATGGTGGATTGCATGGATCCACCGGTAAAGCTGTTGATGCTTGTGATGGATGTAGTGCCAAATATAGTACTGAGTGTCAAAGAGGAGAAGCATAGCCAGTCCATCAATGAAGACCTCATAAAGAGTGGGAGCATCTTGTGGCAGTGTTGGTGCAGGCAGAATGAACATGCCCATTATTACAGTTGGTAGAACAAAGAATATGTGGTTATAAAAGGCTGTCAGGAAGCTGTTTGCCATCATTCCCAGTGTTGGCTTTCTGTCCGGTTGGATCTTGTACTGGTAGAATAAAGGCACCTTTTCTCCCAAGATGTCCAGTACAGCAAAAGGCACACTGAAGAATACATAGCTGGAAAAAGCAAGAATGACTGGGAAAAAAGGAGACGAGATGAGAGACAGGTGATGAAAAAGGAAATAATCCCACAAAGGCTGCAGCAGACGGTCCGAGGCCCTGGAGGGCAGGAACTGCAGAGGCAGCTCGCTGATGTTCAACATCTTTGCGTGGCACCACTGCAGGTGGCTGCTTCTAGTCTCAGAGTCTAGACGAATTTCCCCCTTTATATAGTGTAGTTCAACAGAGAGGGCTTTGCTCTCGATCAGAACAGTCCAGTTTTTTTTTTTTCCAACGGCTCAATGGCAACAAACAGACCTTCACAAGAAGATTAACCATACAAAAACATGAGTTAGACACAACACATCGATAAGCTCTAGACTTAGCATATCAACAGGTACAAAGTTTAACATTTACAGTACAAGGAGGTAAGGAGGATCCAAGCATTTTTGTAAGGGTGAAATATTCCCCCAATCTCCCCAAGTTTCAGTTTTTAAATTAATGTTGCTCTACAGAAATTTCAAAACATATTATTTATTTTAATTTAATTACACTGTTCACATGTAATATGCCAGCATACCTTGGGGACAATTATTACACTGCTTTTAGTAAAGTATATCTCACCATTTTTCACACCTCAGGCTGATGCATTGTAGAAAAATCTGAAACAACTCTTTATTTTGTATTATCAGTCCGCTGATAACTGTAAGATGCCCTCCAGACATGTTTTTAAGACATAAAAATACTCTGCTTTGAATAATAATTTGTCTTTATATGGTTTCCCTACAAAAAAACTGAATCAACTATTTAACAGTTCTTAAAAACTACTCCTTCTCCCTCATTGAAAATCTATGAATGTGCAAAAAACCCCCAAAAACTACTGGACACAAGATGTCTCCTACATCACTGACAGGTCAGTTTTTGGTGTATGTGCACTGGAGGCTTCTAGTTTCCACATCACTCTTGTGTAAGTTGCATACTGGAACATGACTGGCTTCCAAACTAGTTGTGATGTCACAAATCCTGCTCGTAGGTACACACCTCAAACTTTCCCCCTTCAGCATATTAAATTCAAAACAGACTTCTCGTATCAAACTCTGCACACACATCATTCTGCACAGTGAAGCTCAAACATCTGAGTGAAGTAACAAGAAGACAAATTGACTCGAATTGGTACAGTTTTATCACACTCACACTGAATGATCATAACAACATGATTTATTGGGGAAAATAGAAAAAAATTTCACTCAAACCGTGGATCATGTGTTACATAATGACAATAATTCTCTTCTTCACCAACTACTTCTTGTCACCGCCTGCCTTCCTTGAAACCGTCTTGTTGGTGTTGGCATATTTTTGTCGATCATTTCTGAAGAGAAAGGAAATTTTTTTTCCAATACATTAATTGTTTTTACAACTACTATCATGTTTTCATCACTAATAATTGCAGTCAATTTCTAATATGTTGACTCTAATGTCTTTAGGTGGATATATACCTGCCCATTTTGACTTTATTTCTGCATCCCAGTCCTCCCTCCCAGTGGCTGGTGCGTGCGCCTCTCGTCATCATGCTTCCACAGCTGATGCAAGGCTTCCCATTGCCATACGGCTGCAAAAATAAACAATGCGGTGATTAAATTCAGGAAATGCTCAAATTCAGAGTGAAAGTCTAACATCAGCCTTGTGTCTAACAGTTCACCTGTTCTTTGGCACAGTAGCCACAAATCATCCTGGTGGCGAGTTCCATGGGGTGGTCCTGGTCCTCGTCATGGCACACGTCACAGGGGTATGCGCGACCACAGCAGGGAAACCTGAGAACATGGGCCCAGAGTTTTCACTAACTTCTCAGAGCTCCAACATACATCAGATATGTGAAATGAGACAGGACACGTTGCAGGTTATACCTTAGCCACCGATGGCTCTGTTTATAATGTTTGCATGTTCCTTTTTCTGGCAGTGGCTTCCCCTTTTGAACAGCAGGGTCTCTTATCGACTTATAATTAACAACAGAGGCACTTGGACCTGCACACACACACACACACAAAAATCACATTACATTGGCCTTTCTGGTTCTTTTCGGTAAATAAATATATATTTGTATGTGTCTAAATACTCATATTTAAAGGTTTTCATCCACTGTGTAACTTTAATGTGAGGAAACAATGACCAGAGAGCCAACTGTGGCAGTTTATTTATGTAAGATCTTAAGCCTTTGCTGATCCCTTGGATAGCAAATGTAGGTGAGTTCTAACCTGTTTTGTTGGCACGTGGCTGAATATACTGGAATCTTGTGCTCTCAGCTAGGATGCTGAGCTTGCTGTGGCAGTGTTCGCAATTAAACTCCTTTGTTTGACCATAGGAAATGTTCTGAGGAAAAATAAAGACAAAGAACTTTCTGAAGAGTTCATCGTGTCTTACTTACTGCTATTGATTTTCACACAAAACAGAAATGCAGTGACAAGCAGGACATCACCTGCATAGGGCCCTCCTGGGAGCAGCTGAGGCATCCCACGGTCAGATCACAGTCTTGAAGCACAAGGTCAGCGGGTGCCGCGTTGTGGAGGTCCAGGTATCCCAGAACATCACTGTAATGGTGCAGCATGCAGGGCCTGAAAGCAGCGTTTATGCTTGCACTGCATTTTTCACACTGAGCTGTGCAGGGTGTCCTTCCAGTCAGCGTCAGGTCTGCAGTTATCTTACACCTGCAGACAGCATGCATAAAGCACAGAGTCAAATTAAACAAACTCTAATTTGTGATATAGACATGATATTTAGCTCTCTTTCCTTACCTATTACACTGAAGACAAACTGTGATCTGTTGGGCCACTACGGTGGCTGTGTTCTCTCCGAGCCTCAGTCCCAGCAGCTTCACCTCTGTGCCTCTGCGGGGATCACTGATCTTAATGTTTTCCACCAGATGACTGGCTTCCTCCTCCTCCTGCTGGTGCTGCCCGTCATCACAACCTGGACCCTCCTGCCCTCCCTCCACAGTCCTCTCCCCTTCTGTCCTTTCAACTTTTTCTTCATCACTGGCATCCTCTTCTGCATCCTCAGATTTTTCACACACTGTTGCCTTGAGCTCCTGGTATGGTATGAACTGCAATCCAGCTTTTTCTATATCAATGTCTTTTTTCAACTGAAAAAAAAAAGAGATAAGAAAACATTTTCTAATCAGTGCTATAATTTTTAAGGGAAAATATGTTGACAAACACAGCCAAAAGCGAGGTGCAATCTCTCTCACCTGCCTGGCTCCTTCAGTGAACAGTCTCTCCAAACTACGATCTAGCCAACGAAGAAAAGGCCGGAAGAGCAGCTCTACTTTTCCCATAAGCTGATTGGTTGCATGCTTGGCCTGAAGCCACTCACACGATGCTTCCTGTACATGTCTACATAGCCAAAATGTATAGAAATGACTGTCAATAATTCAAAACATTACATGTTAAAATAAACTGGAAATGCTTTTACCTTGCCATTACTGGCGGCAGATCCTGGTCCAACGGTACGTCCAATGTGAAAATCTACAGAAAATTATCAACATGATAAGTAACTGTTGGAGTATTTTACAAAACATTCACTGTAATGAGAGTTTTAGTCTTAGTTACCTCCTGAGGGTAATTGTCCGGAAAGCTCACCATGATGTCGATTTCTTTCAGATCAAAAGGCTGTGAGTTAGAATGCAGAGTCAGTATATTTCCAAATTATGATAGAGTAGTATTCATCAGTGTAACTGACTATCAAGTCAAAGCATGACAAGTGTAAGAAAAGTTTATTATTTATTTACAAGAAAAACTGGATTCTGGCCATATTTAGCTTTCGAAATCACTTGTTTTCAAATGAGCCAAAATTGCAATGTTTAATCACTGCTTTACCCAATTTCCCCTTCAGTATTTGGGTTGAATTTTCCCTCTAATCTCTTGGGGCATCAAGAGCAAAAAGAAGATTGGTGGAGGAAAATGTTTACCCAATCTGGATCAGTGGCCTCTACAGTCACCCTGTAGTATGTAACCATGCCATCGCTCCGTTCTTGAATAATGAGCTGGTCTTTGGGAAAACGCTTCTTCAGCTGCTTGATTTCTGTGTCTCGTAGCTGCTTGGTGACGTCCTCTGTGAGGTCGCACAGCTTGACCTCCTGGATGATGTTGGGGCGGGGTACAGGTGGCATCCTCTGCACGGGTCTTGCATGATTTCCAGGAACAGGCTGGTCATCCAGTGGGGGGAACTGTGGTGGATGCCAGAAGCGACATCTGTCCTCCATGGTGCAGTGCCCTGAGATAAAGTAACGGCAGGGGCGGCGGCCAGCTGCTGGGGCAGCCCTGGAGTTGTTAGTGGGTGGAGGCCTGTGTCCTACATCTCTACCAGGGACCTCTGAGTGGGGTGGCATGACATCAGACTGGCTGAGTGTCCTGGCTGTTTTCTTCTCATGAGCTTTGGCATCATCTCTTACATGCAAAAACCTGCATTTCTTCCCAAAATTGCAGTGTCTTCCTTGAGAGAAGAAGCGGCACAGCTGCTGTGTCTGATGGACCAGCTTTGATTCACCTGTCTTCTCTCCCTCACTGTTCTCCATTATTTTATTTTTATTTTACCTGAAAGAATGAATATAGTAACAATTATTATAAATGCTATGGAGAAGTATCTACTTTTTTTGTACTAATATAAGTAAGTAAGTGAGTAAGGTCAGGTGCTGTCGTTGAGCAATAAGGTGTGGCTCAAAGGTGTGGAATGAGGTGAAGGTGAGGCTTTGTGCAGGGCACTGTAAACCATTTTTATGGACCTGCTTTCTGCACGGCGGTATTGACACGTTCAAGCAGGAAAGGGTCTGTTCTCACAAAGTTGGAAGCAAACAACTGTCTAAAATATCATTATATGTTTCAGCATCATGATTTCTTGCATTCATCCAAACAAGAGCTTAAAAATAATCATCTACCATTAACCATTTTTATTAAGCAAAAATTCCTTTCCCTGGTTCCAACCTCTCGAATGTGAGGACTTTCTGATTTTCTCTGCTTTGTATCATTGTGAATAAAATATTGTTGGATTTAGGACTGTTGGTCAGACAAAATAAGCATGTCAAACATGTCACCTTTGACAACAATATGGACTCCTGTAGGGCCAAAGTTACCAATTCTATTATCTCTGAGAACTTATGATCACTGAGTTTTTCTTTATTTTGAGGCAAAATTAAGAGGTGCCCACATCTAGTGTATGTTGATCTGCAAGAGGCCTGCACAAATTTTTTTACATAATTATAGTGTCTCTTTGAAGACGAGAAAAAAAATACTCTCCATGGACTTTAAACTATTGCTCAGTATGTAAATTACCTATCCATAGAATTGGTTATATTTCACCTAAAAAGGGGATCAATGTCGTCTATAACATCTGCAATTGTATTTAAAACCACTCCCAACAATAGCATGGCGTTTCGATATTTAACCATCTCATGTTAACCCGCCGAGAATGATAATAAACAGAAAAACACCAACGTTTAGTCATGTTGCGTTATCTACTTAGCTACGTTGACTACTGCTAAACTTTATGCAGTCATTGCAGGAGAAGTGTCTAATGTTAGTCACATTACCTCAAATACACACACAGGGTCCACGTGAAGGTTAACTCCCTGTAATGATAATATCATAACTGTTAAAAAGCTTCAAGTTACATTTTAAAGTGGTCTTAACTGCCACCTGTCAAGTGACTGCACCGCTACCTGCTACATGCTAACGTGCGAAAACAAAGACGCAGTAAGTTTATGTCATCAAGTGCGACGACAGGTTCCCGAAACGTTATGGGGTAACAGTTGGGTTCGTAACTTTAAGCAATAGAGGATGTAATGTGTAAAGGTAATGGAGATTTCAGTTACTGTCTGTTTGTAGTACGCTGAATAGACTTTTATTTGTCGCCCTCTACAGTTTGGGAGTGTGAAGTGGAGGTTCAAGTTCACGCTTGAACTTTGACACAGCAACAGAAAACAAATCTTACAACAAAGTCCATTTCGTAGCTTGTTGTGGAGTTTTCAATCATATCACATGATCTTCATGTTCATGAAAATTGTAGATGTCCAAATTTCCCTTTTTTCTGTACATTTTACTGACATCTCATTCATGTTGGCTTAATGATCATGTGATCAAAAGCTCCAGAACTACTAAATGGACCTTGTGGTGATATTGAACCTTGGCCTTTTAGCCAACATGGATGATAAGTCCTTAAATTTATCAGAAAAAATGGATATTTGAACATCTACCATTCCTGTTTGCTGATGAAGATCATGTGTTAGGAGTGAGAGCTCCAAAATAGCCAGTTTTCTCAACACCCTTTTTCACAGTAAACTCATACCCACCCTCACACCCTGGTCCTGTGAATGTGCTGAAAAGTTTCAAACATCAGTATGACAAAAAAGGGAAGCTGCTGTACTTCTTCAGACATTACACGTCCAAATTGTGTACTTGGTTCACATTAAAATAGACCTTCTAATCAAATCTGTATTGCATGATGCAGCACAAATGTACAATAGTACACCTGAACACACCAAAGGCCCTGTATACTGTAATTGTTTATATTCTCTTGCATTTATGTTAATTTAATTCTATTTTTTAATTTTATTTCAAGTGTGACTTGCATGCTCTGTGTCTCTCCTTTTTATAGAATACATATACATATATATATATATTAAAGTAAAATATAAAAGCTCTCTCCTCCTGTTTTTGGGTCTTTCCGTCTTTAAATGACTGAGAAAACTGTGCAGCAATGTCAGTGTGTTTGTACTCGTGTATCTGTGCCAGTGGCAAATTAAGTCACTTAAATTTGAACAGCAATACTGTATGGCACCAACAGAAAATGAGTAAAATGTGATTTTTAAGATTATTTTACACCTGACGAGTTTGTCACCAGAGATACAGTATATATGTTACCAGTTCCCATTCACGTATGAATAATTTGTTGCACCCTGCTGTCACTTGATACCACACAGTGAGCTAAAGCACAAGCAACCACTCATAGGATGAAGTCTTTACCATAACCGTTGTTTCTGGCTGGAACAACTACGTTCCTCAGACATTCATAAGACATTCACCTTGTGATTTTTACTTCAGGATGGATCTTGCGTATAGCAACATACATCTTTTGATAAGATGCTTAGGAAACGAGTCTTTGCTGCAGCCTCTGTGGGAAAGCCTGAGGCTCAACTACAGAGACTATTTGAGGTCTCCACTCTTTCCCGTTCTTCTGACCGTGTCCTCATACTTTGTCTTGTGCCTTCCTTTTCTTGTTTGTGACATCATAGGAGACAGGTGGGCATGGGTCCAGCAATTCAAGATGCAACCCGGCCGTCGGCCAACAGCCTCCACACTGCTGCACTGTGCAGGCGTCACCCTGTACAACCATGTGTTTCTTGTGCTCCCAGCATCAGTGGCTCAGTGGGTATGGAGGCCACCTGTGGACCTGCCTGACCAGGCTCCATCTCTGCTGGAGCTGACAGCCGGAGTTATAGGCAACCTCCTGCTCTTTGACTTCCAATACTTCATTTGGCACCTGCTCCATCACAGGATCCGCTGGCTGTATGTCACTTTCCATGCCATCCATCATAATTACTCATCTCCCTTTGCTCTGGCCACTCAGTGTCTTGGCGGTTGGGAGCTGGTCACGGTTGGCTTTTGGACCACCCTGAACCCTGTGATCCTGAGATGCCATCTACTCACCACATGGACCTTCATGGTGTTGCATGTCTATGTTTCCATAGAGGATCACTGTGGCTACGATTTCCCCTGGTCCACATCTCGTCTGATACCATTTGGCATCTACGGAGGGCCCAGCAAACACGATGTGCACCATCAGAAACCCAACACCAACTTTGCACCACACTTCAGCCACTGGGACAAAATATTTGGCACACATGCTGATTTCAGCTTTATTACCGCTGTGAGATAGAAGGCTGTTACATTATTGTTAGTATAGTTAGAGATTTGCGTTTCACTTCATATGTGGATGTAAAAGCATTCAAAGTGTGAAGGAGTGGAAGTAAAAGAACATGTTTAAAAATGATTACATTATTTCTAAACAATTTGTCTTACAAACTGAAGTATATTACAGTAGTTATATTTAGAAAAAAAAACATTTAGTATTAAGAGTGACATGTGTGTCTTATTCATTTATTTCTACCTTTCCACTCTTCTTATCTTGGTGTAGAAGAATAATTGTGTCTCTGTGTGCATTCTTTCTTGACATGTACGCTCTTTGTGTAATAAATGTTTGCTCACAAAAATGTGATGTGATTTTTCTTGTGGCTTTAATGATGACGACAAAATTTGTTCATCGTATCTACAGTATGTGTGCAACATAAACAATGCATAAATGCATCTGTCTCCTGCGAGCCTGGTTTCTCTACTTTGAAAGTGATCCTGACCTTCGGACATGGCTTACATTACGTTCTTCCTCATATAAATAATACATCCTCTGAGATACTTTTCCACAGTGTCATTTAATCTATTTTTCTTCTCAAATAGTTTCACTTCATTGTGTTTTCAGGCCCACAGACAACATCATTTGAATATATTTTATTTTAAATCTTCATTGCAGAGATGTCATTCATTGTGCACAATCAAGCTGTATGTATAGATCATAACAAAGTGCACATATTGATGCTTTTGTTACCTCTGACCCTGGATTAGTACATTTCCCTTCTTATTTTTCAACTATTTATCTCTTATCTGGATTAATTTTTTGATACCAGTATTGCGTTTTTGAGGTCATGTAGCCTAAGTGATGATCCCAGACTAGCACTGCTACCCAAATGTTTTATGAATGAGGAAAAAGCAGGTTGAAGTCAAATTATATATTCTGCCACTAGATGTCAGCAAAACGCTCTAATTGCCATTTTCGTCTAAATTCAATCTACTTTTTATTTTCAATATTCATCTTTAACATTTCACTGTATATATCACCAACAATGTCTATTATTTAACTAAATAAAAATGGTACACCCGAGTCTCCTGCTGATTAATGCCCTCTGTGTTTGGGGGGGTTGTTTCTACAGGGTTTGTTGTTGTTATAGTGGCGGTGGTGGCGCTGCGCCGCTGGTGCAGCTAGCACAGTGTGACTGACAGGCAGGCAGAGTTGGGTTATGGAGTGCGACTGGTGGAGCTGGCCGGGACATGTCTGAGTAGAAACTTGTACAGTTTTCTCAATACGTACAGCATTGAATCCACGTATCGATGATGGGGCAGTGCGGCATCACATCGTCGAAGACGGTGCTGGTCTTCCTGAACCTGATATTTTGGGTAAGTTTGGAGGTTTCTGCCTGAGTTGAACGTGCGTCACAGCGCACCGGCTAGCTAGCTGAGTGTCAGTCAGCTGCTAGGCTAAGTTAGCAGCTGCAGCCGACCTTTGTTTATCCAGGGAGGGATTAGTTTGAGAGGGCAGCAGGGAAGACATTATGTAGGAGATATTATGTATTTTGTTGAATTAGTAGACTATCAGTTCACAACAACACGTTAAATGAAGCACCTTTCATCACATTTTCAGTAAAAAAAAAAAAAAAAACAACCTTCTCAAAAAATGTGCAGTGTTGCATACTGGAGTCAAAACTATCACTTATTTTTTTTAACCCTGTGTGGAACTTTATCCTTATTCACCAGTCCAAAAATGAGCCATGCATGCTGATAATTTCTTAAAACAAAATGTCAGAAGACAAATTAGCCATTTCATAAAAAAACAAAACACAAAAACATTTGAAGTTGTGTGAGTTGTTTTGGTTGAAAGCCCTCAGGTCACTGTGCTGAACTGCAGATCCACTGTCACTTTAATTAACAGTGTAGGTGTTTTAATGAGGATAAGCAGTGATAGAGAAACTATTTACCCGTGTGAAAGTACCAATATAACGATGTAAAGTACTCCTTTTATAAGTGAAAGCCCTGCATTCAAAAAGTAAAATAAGCTATAAGTAATTTTGTATATTTTGTGGTATCTAAATCTATACTAATGTTTCACAATTACATGCTTATTTGAACACACAGATATACATACTGACTAGTAGCCATCATAAAAGCAACCACAGAGTATTGTGGGGTCTTAGAGTCTCTCACATGTTGGTACCACTTGCTTTCCGTTTGTGGATAGGCTTGAATAAATTGTTGATGGTTTTGTCACCCGCAGGCTGCTGCTGGTATCCTGTGCTATGTTGGAGCCTATGTCTTCATTACGTATGATGACTATGATCACTTCTTTGAAGACATGTACACTCTCGTCCCAGCAGTCATCATCATCGCAGTTGGAGCCCTCCTTTTTATTATCGGGCTCATTGGATGCTGCGCTACAGTGAGAGAGAGCTACTGTGGACTGACAACGGTCAGTAAACCAGTTATCAAGTTTAGTGTGATGAATAAGAATATATTGATAGTATATTGATCATATTGAAGATTTGAAGACAAAGTTGGACTTCAGGATGTGTTAGAACAGGTTATTTCAAACATGACTTGACTGATTAGTCATAGCAGAAGCACAAAACTGCATAAGGTATGAATTAATAGGTATGAAAAAGAGATTAATGAAATAACTAACCACATATGTATTCATCCATGAAACAAACTGCACAAAAAGCCTAACCTTTCTCTCACAGCCCTTATTTATAAAACCAGTAAGTTGTAATATTCTGCATTGAACTTGAACACACCACAGTGGCACACAAATCCACTTTTTACTTGTATGTGTGTTAGTTATCCAAGTGTCTTTGGTCTGTTCCTCCTAAATCTTGAAATTCAATCCACAGTTTGTTGTCATTCTCCTGCTGGTTTTCTTGACGGAAGTGGCTGTGGTGGTTCTTGGATACATTTACAGAGCAAAGGTGAGAAGGTCAAATAGAAGTTGGTACACGTTTGTTTTTCTTGGCCTTGTTCGATACTTAACTTGTAGCCCAGTAGATATTCCTGATAACATCCACCCATAAGAGCGGGAACAGTCTATCAGCCGTAGATTACTTAATCTAATCTGCTTGTGTTTGCCATCATGCTGATTTGCACCATTCTAGATATGTTGTCAAATGCTGAGTCACTTTTCTTAATCGTTGCTAGGTTGAAGATGAAGTTAATAATTCAATCAAGAAAGTATATGATGAGTACAACGGCACCAACAGCAACGCCCCTAGCCGCGCCATCGACTACGTTCAGAGACAGGTGAGGACAGAAACTCTTCTCTGTCTTCCTTGTAAACCAGATAAAGTGATATGATGCAACATTTTTATGTCTCTCTCAAATGTTATAACTGAGCAAGCAGATGACAGTAATGTTGAGTTTTTATTGTTTTCATTTGTACAGCTTCAATGTTGCGGGATCCACAATTACTCAGACTGGAAGAATACACACTGGTTTGAAGAATCAAAAAACAACAGTGTTCCTGTCAGCTGTTGCAAATCCAACATTGGAAGCTGCACAGGGTCCCTCACTCGTCCTGAAGATCTCTACCAAGAAGTAAAACGACCTCTAAATTTCTCAAGTTTTCAAACCACAGACAGGTCATTTTTTAAAACAAGTAGATTGTCATAGTTTCATATATGTTAAAATATATTCACTGTGTGTATGCGTGTGTGTGTGTGTGTGTGTGTGTGTAGGGTTGTGAAGCTCTGGTTGTGAAGAAGTTGAAGGAGATCATGATGTATGTCATCTGGACTGCACTGACGTTTGCTGCCATCCAGGTATGCAACTTTCATCAAGATACCTTATTTCATAGAACAGCAGCAGTTTTTAATAAAGAAAAAAGAGATATTAATCTAGGCCTTTTGAATTGGACCTTGAAATTTGAGTTGTGACTACATCATAACATATTTCTATGCTGACTCATGTAGCTGTGTAGCAAGGAAAGTTCAGCATAATGAAAAAAAATAGTGAATCATATATGTATTATTGTACCAATTGTGTTTCATGTTTTGTTTTTGTTTTCACAGACTAAAGAAAATATTTCTCAGACTTAAAAAAAAATGTAGCCCTTTAATTTCAGACCACCTTTGGTCATGTTTTTTTTTTAAAAACCACTGCCGTGTAACAAAGAAACACAGATAGGATGTCACTATTTAACTACCTCCTAAAATAAACCAGCAGTACACCCTGTGTCAGCATTTGCTTGGTTTCACTTCTCATATATGTGATGTTTATTTGACTATACAATGTAGTTTCCTATAATGGTCTCAAACTTTTGCACCCTACTGTCTGTTTAAAGGTGCGATATACGACATTCAGCTCCACTAGATGTCGCAGTAGAGCAACAGCGTCTCAGACCAAAAGAAATGTGCACGTTGTTTACTCAATAAAGTTGGAAAGAAATCGGCTCATGAAACTCAGATCAAACTGTCAAACTAGGCAGAGCTGATCAAACATGGATCAAGATTTTGTTACTGCATTGCCTATTTCTCACCTCAAATGTTTTCAGAAAAATATTTTTGTGTACTGTTTAGCTGTAATATGAAAAAGTTTGTGACCCGGCCGCCATGTTGAAGATGGACGCGGGGAGGACAGGGAGGGGCTCACATGCACTGACATACACTAACATGCACACATTACCATTACTCCACTATATCTTTACAGAGCAAATAGTTGTTTGCTGACATCTAGTGGGGCTGAATGTCATATATTGCACCTTTAACCTATTTCAGTCTTTAGATTCTATAACAAAAATGACATCCAGCTGTAAGGCTTTCTCTCATGGACGCTTCTTGGAAAAAACCCATCAGCAGCTGTTTGCATTCATGCGTTGCTAATTTGAGTCATCCTCTTATTCATTTGGTTAATATAGTGTATATTTAAAGGATGTGTAACTATAAATGTGCTCATATGCAATGTTTGCTGTAATTATTTATAGTGAGTAACAGGGTGTAACCTGTTAACTGCTGACAATGTCTCCAGGATTAGCCTCAGTGTAGCCATACGTTGAATTAATGAATTAAAGCTCAACAAATACATCACTTTTTTACACGTCTAAGATTGTCATTTTAATGATGTTGGTTTCCACACCCACATTTCACAACCACAAATGTTAGGGTTTAAAGGCTTAACCAAAACCAAAACCACAAATAGAACATGTGTCTCTCTCTTCCTGCTAGATGCTGGGGATGCTGTGTGCGTGTGTGGTGCTGTGTCGCAGAAGCAGAGATCCTGCCTATGAGCTTCTCATTACAGGAGGCACCTATGCATAGATGGTGTAGGTGCACTTCCAGATTTTACGTGTCACTGGTGAGAGCATGGAAATAATGTATTACCACACTAACCTTAACTCACTGATCACACAAAGTTATATACTTAACCTTGTTTTTTTTGTTGTTTTTTTTTCCCAAAAGCTGTTGGCCAAACTGTTAAACGGTCAATGAGAATGAGATGTTGAAAGCATTCTGTTGCTCAGAGGATGACATGAGGGTGACATTTTTTACCAAACTCAAACCTTGTTAGTCATGTACTGTATGGAGTTAAATGTGGACAGGGTAATTTCCTCATATTATTTTGCACTATGTGTATGGCTTTGAATATTTCATATTTAAATCTGTCATGTACTTGAATGAAAGACTTGTATCTGTGTATAATTTTACCCTGTACTTCCACTATCACTACTACTGCTACTACTACTACTACTACTACTACTACTACTACTACTACTGCTCAGTTTGGGTTGACACCTTGCAGTATTCTGTAAAGAAATAGTGGACACCATAGTTCAAGTTGATGTCACAGCAGGTTTTTGTGTGTAAAACTATGTTATTCAACTGGCTTTTGCTCATCTGATCTTTCCTTTAAGAATCAGACCTTGTAATCTCAATATAGACTTGTCCTATAGGGGTTTTGTTTGTTTTTGTCCACTGAGTGTAGTTTTAGAATTTGATTTGTTGATATGTAGCAACGGCAATACTCAAGAATGTAAATAAAATGTGAGGGGAAAGTTTGAAATCAAATGAGTGTGTAATCTGATTTATGTTTTTCATTTCCCTGACAGATATTCAATGAGATTGCTGAATTTTTTAAAATACCTCCAGACAAAGCCCATATTCATGAGCTGTTGTCAGTGGAAGAACAAGTCAACTTGGTCCTTGTAAAGAAAGGTCAAAAGTTCGGGTGTTTCCCATGAGGGAGGGGTGTAAGGGGTTCACGCATTTGGTGGAATGGTTTGGTTTGTGTCTAATCTTTTATGCTTTGTCTAGCTTTCGCTTTATCTTCTAGACTTTTAAGTAGGTTACCATCAGCTGACACATGTTTATTTTAACTTACTTGACTCACCAGATCTAGTTATATCTGCTTCTATAACATCTTGTGACCATTGTGGACTCTCATACACACTTAAAATGTTGGTAACAGGACTCAGCTTTGGCTACTCTTTTTCCAGCCTCAGTAACTTGATAGACACAGAGTTAGCAATGCATCACCCGCTGCAGAGTAACTAGATACCTTTGGACCAAAGAGCTCAGACCACTCAGTCATATGACCCAAGAGTAGTTGGATTGTTTTAGTCTGGTCTTATTCTAAGAATAACCTTTACTACAATAAATGAGTCATAAGGTAGATAAAATAAATGTTATGTGGTTTCATCATATGCCAAATAGTTTTATTAATTAGCTTTCTTTCAAGGTCAAATGACACTCACCTCTGGCAAAGCTGCTGAGGGGGATAGTAACAATGTACTAAAAAATGTACTTAAAAATACAAATAAAAACCTGAGTATTTGTCTTTCATATTGAATAAATACAATGTATGCTCATGCGCAAACAAATATTCTGTATCAGAATACAAACAAGAATTACTCAGAAATCATATATACAGGCCAATAATAGAAATCAAACATTCTGCCCAACATTTAGGACGTCAAATAAAGAAGAATACCAGAGTATATGAATACGTTTAGTGCAGTGACCTTCTGTGACAGATGAGTAAATCCCCCAGCTGTCACTGGAATGAGGAGCACTCACCACACCAGCAGTAAGGGCAAAGTAATATGAATATGTTTGCCATTTTAGCCAGCACAATAAATGATGTCACATGCCACTGTATGTTAAAGCCCCTATGTGAAGATTTTTATAATAGCATCTTTGAAATTAGTTTGAGTGCATGAATTTTTGTTTGTTGAAAAACAATCCCTGTGAATGTGGTGAAGGCTTTGTGTTGCTTTCAGTCCTTCATTCTCAGGATCTCATGGGCAAATCCTTTCAAATCCTTCACACAGGGGCTTTAATTATGCATGTAACAGAATTATAAGCAGCACATAAGATTTAACTATATGAGGCAACTTGAAATGACAGAATATTTACAAAACAATATTACATGAGGAAACTTAGTATTCATACAGTCCTGTGTATGGCAAGGTAAAATCATTCTTTGGCAAGATACGAGCCTGGAACCAATCCAGTAAGGCCGTTCCTCTGCACCATCCACCAGCCGTCCTCACCTTGATCGGTGACAGTCACAACATCCCCAGCAGATACAGAGAGCTCGTCTTCCCCCTAAGCAAGGACAGAAACAATCCATCAACAGACTTCTCTTGAATTAAACATGATTTATTTGAACATATGAAGCATTTGAGTGTGTTTAATGAAAAGTCTTGTGTGGGGGGCTGAGACATCAGACAAGAACCTGACCTGGGCCACATAGTCATACACAGCCTTGTACTCCTCCGTGCTCAGTTGGGACCCATGAAATCCAGGAATGGAAGCATAAACTCCTTCTGATGGTTCACCTGAGGAGTTTCATAGATATAATCAGCGTAGGTTAAGTTACTGTGTGTGTGCATGTAAGGCAGCAGTCCTCCATCTTTTTTTCCCTTCATGGATTTAACACAGTTGATAATACAGAAGTGATACTGTGACAATATATTTCCTTGGAAGACGTGTTCCTGCAATAATTTATTTCTAGGCTTGGTCTCTTTTTTTTCAGTAATTTTGGTCAAGTTTGCATTCGTACCACTTGGAAAGGCAGATTTCAACCATTTACACATTAATTCTAGCCATTCATTTTGACTTATCTACTCACTTGCCAACTAGTTTTCTCGCACTCTCAATCACAAACACTTGGTGTTAAGGTATTATAACTGATTCAGGTTGGTGGGAGATGTGTCTATTGTAGCTGGTAGTTTGTTGGCTATTGTGGAAATAAATATTTATTTGAAATTTAATTTGAGGATAAGCCCATTGAGATGCACCATCTTGTTTTTAAGGGGGTACTCTGATGCAAAAAAAACAAACATGAAAATTAACAGACAAATAAATAATAATAATACTGATAAAAAAGAATTAATCAAACAATCAAGAAGACACACGCAAAACCCCAAACCTCTACATCTCTGTTACATGTATCATGTGCAGAAGATTAACAAGAAATTAACAACTGCTAGTCTAAATAAAACTGTCAAAGTCTACCTATAAATTGAAAGGGGGAAAGTAGGGGGAAAAGAAAGAGAGAGAGAGAGAGAGAGAGAGAGAGAGAGAGAGAGAGAAAACTTGTAATAATTAAGAGGAGAGAAAAAATAGAATATGAAGGTAAATAAAGTCAAAAACAAGCACATTTGAAATAAACAAGCAAAGAAGTCTTGTGAGAAGAAGTAACGGATTGGGAGTCGTTAAAGATACGTAAATGTACTTCAAATCAGCTTCACATCAATTTATAATCTGATTTGTGTAAATATTTCTGTTTAATATTTCTCCCAAACACAAAATGTGGATATATACTATATAACTTTTTTTCCACCACATTTACCAAATCATCAATTAACATAAAAATCAATTAGCTCAACTAATCCACAGTCCTTCCACATGCCCCCTAGAGACTGCAAAAATACCCCCCTATAGTCAACTACCCTTGGTGTAAAGAATAATTACGACACTATGTAACTTGATAGCTCCACGCCTTGTGTTGTAGGGATAAAGGGGCTTTTGCAATCATTTTTATGATCCTGTTATAATTGCAGTGTTACGTCAATGTTTTTTTTATACCGTACCAGTAGGTTGTGCAACTGCTTCATTGATGCTTGTTTTTGAGCCACTCGAACAGTTCCCCTGCAGGAGATTCGAAAACCTACGAATGGGGACAGAAGTCAATAAGAAACAATTGTTCTGAGAGGGTGAAAAACATCTCATAATACATCATCTTTCATCATTTTCATCATCATTTATTTGGTGCTTTCCACTGGTAATTCTGACCTTTTCATGACTCCTCCAACGAATCCAGCACTTCCATTTCTATCAGCTCTTGCATCCCTCTCATAGTAATTTTGGTATTCAATGGGACCTGTGGAGGGACAATTGAAATTCAGTAAATAAAAAATAAAACAAACGCTTCAGTTGTAAGGCCCCGCTACACACAATGCCTCACGTATTTCCAAAGGTGCCAAAAACTCTGTTGAGTTTTTGGCACCTTTGTTATTATGTTTTAGTAGCAGCTGAGAGATAATATTAAAATTTTCACTTTGGAACATATTCAAATCCAAATGAGGAAGGCTGCAGGGCGGGGACCTACCTGAGGGGGTTGAGCCAGTGCGTTTCATCTCCACAAAGCAGTTGTTGTCTGTGATGATGTCACATTTTTCCAGTGTTTTCCTCACGTCGTCATAGCACTGAAAGAGCAGTTTTGTCCAGAATGAATTTCAAACAGACACAACATTTGAAGGGCTTCCTGAAGTTTTGTCCCATATAGTTTTATGACAACAGCTGATCTCACCTCATCATCCCTCACACACTGCATTGATAAATGGTTACAATGCACCCACAAAGCATTCCTTAGCACACTAAGACGGTCTTCTTCCTGCTGCTGAAACATCTGCAAAACAATAGAGTATGGGAGAAATTGTAAATAATCAAGAAAACATTGAAGTGCAGTACTTTTACAACACTTAACCGTATTATTTGTAGACTTATGAAATGCAGTGATGCAACGTACAACTTGCATCAAAAAACTTGCACAAATAAGTGCTCAAAATGGCCTTCAGCTTCTTTGCAATCCAAAAAAACCAACAAAAAAAAAAACATCAATAGCTGTCATTTGACTGCTTTTTAAGCTTCCTAGCTTTTTAGATATTTATTAATGTATGGCTCACTGGAACTCCACATGCAGCTTTCAACTGTGTCTTGTCTTTCCTGTTTTGCTTTGTTTTGTTTCCTGGTTTATTGTGTGTGCAAGCTGCCACTTACAATTGACCTTACAAGGATGAATAAAGTTGTTCAATGGTTGCCTCCGTTTTGTTGATGTTATCACATGTAGGAAGACTTTGTTGCCCGGAAACGTTTTTGCAGATTAGTGACTCACTTTTTATTCTGCTTATAGGAAGTATTACACATCCTCATTGACAAAACAGGCCTCGGGTATTGCCACTCTTGGTCTAAGTCTGTGCAATTCAGAATGCATCAAGTCATGGCATGCATTCTTTGCATGATAAATCCAGTGAGAGGAAAAATACAGCTGGTATCCTTTACCTCACATGTGCTGATGTGTGTTGATTCCCATTCTTGACGGATCTTATCCAGCTGTTCAATGTTTGATATGTACTGTTTCTCTAAAAACATATGAAAGAAGAGTTAATTGTAAAGTAAACCCAAATCTTCCATAACACAGATTTGAAATTCATTGTACCATTTACATATATCACATTCATAAAATAGCATATATATTCATATACTCCATGTAATCCTATTTTTGGAATCCCCAGTAAAAGGGAAGTAAATGTGGCCACAATCCTCAAAAAAAAAAAAAAGTTTCTGGGCAACACTCACTGCCAATGCACAATAGCTGAAGTGACTTATGATCTGTCCTTACCTGCCTCTTCTGCAGCTTCTCTGCACTGTCTAGATTTGTTGTTCATCTATAAAAGAAAAGAGGTTTCAAAATGAAACATTGCCTCTATATCTGTAAACCTGCAGTTTAACCAGTAAAACAAAATGCAATTGGTTGTGTGAAAAGAGTATTAACATTGTATTATCTTCGGAAAGTACATAAATAAGTACACAAAATGTGAAACATTAATGTCTTATGCCTTATAAATGACTACATCTCATAATAAAGCTAAGGGCAAAGAGAATTGCATTTCCCAATCTCAGTGTTGTGGAGTAACTGTGGAATAACTGTCAGTGCTGTTTGAGAAACTGTCCCTGTGGTTGCCAACAAAAGCGATCCCTATTAGATATACAGTGTTTTTACAGGTGAAGTTATGCTAAATACATTTAAATTTGAATGTTAGCATTTGTTGATATCATGCATACTTAATGAAGTGCTCATTTGACTCAGGCACTGCTGATGACAGTTATGACACAGAGAGAGAGAGGGGAAGTGGCAGAGAAATGGTTGACTGATAATAGCAGTATAGATTGTTATGCAATGTCCATAATATGGTTGCTATAGTTCCTCAGTGCTCTTTTGTTGTGTTGAGAAAATTATTTTGACTCAAAAGGTTAAATGAGAGCCCTTGCTTTTGTGTGAAATATACAAAGAAGTAAACAGGAAAAGAGATTGAAATTGAGGTGTGACATTGAAAATATTCCCATCCAATCAAAAATGACTTTTGCTTAGTGTTACTTCACTTGAAAGTGTCAGTGTCTCTGTGCTCACCGGATATGTGACTGCACAGACGTGTACCAGCAGGATTTTGTAGTAGTAGGAGACATCTTTGTGTCCACCAGATAGTAAAAGTAAATTTACTTTGTAAGAACTCATATGTAGTTAATGGAACTTTTTTGTGGTAAAACATATTAGGCCAAAATTATTCAAAACAGATTAAAATATTTTCACAGTTGGTCCTATTTTTAAAAGAAAAAAACAACTAACTTGTTGGCTGAGCACAGAAAGAAATGTATTTAAAATAAATTAGATCGACAATAAAAAAAACTGGAAGACTGTTAACAGGTCAAGTCAAGTTTTTCATTACTGAAATCACGGCATGAATCAGGCTTCATCATCAATTTACCTTCTCAATCTGTTTGGGAGTGGCTGTGGTAGCGTTACCCATCTTTTCAGCAGTTTGCTCTGCCTCATCTGCCTCCCTGCAACGCTGCTCATAGGATCTTTTAGACTAGAAGGGAAACAGAACAGAAACCACATGACACCATAACAACTATGTTTTTTCAACGGCATTTCGCTCTATGAACCTTTTACAGGAAAGAGGATGGGGGTGGGTTGGACGGGGTCGTGGGGGGTGGGGGGGGGGTGGACTTCCTTTTAAGGAGAAAAAGCATGACCTCAGGCCTCTGAACGTGTCCGTTACACCAGTCTCTAACATGTTTTTATTTTCTGTCTATGACATATCTTCAGAATGATGCACCTCATGCACTTTTCTTGCATATAGTACAGTAGACTTGAGCAGGATGTGCTGAAACTGCCTCTGAGACGGTTCACACTGTTTACCACTGCCACATTGACATGTAGACTAAAATAAATACACAACTGAAACTGAACTGTTTGTCTCTGTGACTACTGTTGACACATATCATGATAATATAAAGTGACCTTACTTCTACTGTTTTCTTATAGAGTGAGACTTTTGTCTTCTGGACCTTCTCCATGATGACCTCAAACTGAGAACAAGAAAATATTGAGAGAACAAGAAAAAAATTATCAGAAAACCACAGCAGCATGGGCAACTCTTTTTTAGATTTCCTCTTCATGCAAATGAGGGAAAAACAAGTTTCTTGAGAGTACCTTTTTTCTCTGTTCTTTCTGTCGCTCTCTGAACTGCTCCATTCTCTTAACCTCGTCCTTTAGAAGGCCAGACAGCTGAATGTGCAAGTTTCCTATGTTTTCAATTTCTGATGAACGCATTACATGCTAGTTAGTAACTTGGCACATGTATAGATGCTTAAAAAAAAACGACTGAGAATGCACAGACACAATAATTCTCAGAAATATATCCTGTGCTTACGTGTTTTCATTTCATCAAAGGATGTTCTCAAAGTGCTGTAAAAACAAAAACAAAGAACATTATAGGGCAATTTCATGCATTTCATTTTTTGTGCATTTCATTGACCGCAGAACAAATGTAGTGTTCAAACAGGCTCGTAAGTATAAATGAAAATATTAATGCTCAAATGCACCCACACCTACCAGATCTCATATAAACCCCCAGCCTTGCGTGCAATTGAGATCAGCTCCTTGCCATATTTCTCCTCTGCTGATGCCCTGCACGGACAAAATAACAATACAGCCAAACCACATGATAACGCGGTCACTTTGTTTTTTCTTGTACAATCTAAAAACAAATCAGCCAGCCCACCTCATTTTCAAGAGCTCCTCCATGTCTTTGCATGTCCGTCGACCATCATTTAGTCTCTGAATGATAGTCTCATACCCAATATTACTGATGAAGTCCGCTCCCTGGAACCATAAAATACCAAACTTACATCAATATAAAGGAAAAAGTACACAGAAAAGCTCCATCCTTAACAAAACCAAACACAACATGTGGGCATGAAATAGAGCTGCAAAAATTGGTCGATTAAATTAATCACCACCTTTTTTGATAATTTATTAATGGGTTTTTTTGTCAAAGTTAACTGAAATGGGAATATTTTCTGGTTTCTTTAGTCCTCTATGAGAGTAAATTGAAGATCTTTGGGTTGTGTACTGTTAGTCAGGAAAACACAAAACATTTTAGGTTGCATCTTGGACTTTAAGAAACACTGATCAACGTTTTCTTACATTTTACAGACCCAACAACTAATCAATTCATCAAAAAAGTAATCGTCAGACTAATCAATAATGAAAATATGTGTTGGTCCATATTTAAAAAAGCCAAATGACCTATAGGGACCATGCTGCATGGTGATTCTGCACTTTAAATAAAATTGAATTGAATTGAATTGAATGGCTGATCATTTGAATAAATACTCAACAGTAAGTTTTACTTTGATGAAAGTGTCTTTTGTAAGACTGTTTTTCCAACCACACAGTGGGTTTGTAGGGGCATCTCATGGAAAATGTTGTCTGAAGTCTGAATGGAAAGCAAGTGAGTGGGAAAAGTACCTAAAGATCCTACTCATGTCAGAGTATTCGTACTCAGATGAAATTTAGCCTATGTAGCGGTAAAATCTCTGATATTCATTCATATTGTTACTGACTTACATTTTACATATGAATGCTGATAACAGGATGATAATACAGAGGAAAAAGGAAGCACACTACTTCACAATGTGAACTTAGAGTACCATTTATTGTTGTTTCTGACTAACCAGTTCCTGATGTTTTGCCTATAGTTATGGTATAACATTTGCATTCTGTTGGTAACTGGTTAGACATTAAGTTTTGGTCAAATGATGTTGGACAGTTGCACACAGATGACACTTCTGAAAAGACAGAGCTAGAAGATCAAAGGCACTCAAGGGAACTGAAATAAGTCCTATTAACAGAAGCACCCTCAACAATGATGGGCAGTTACTACAATAACGTCACTGTGTCACAGCGTTATTTGCACTGAGATAGAGCTGTACAGTTTGTGTTAATGGCCTAGTTTTAGAAAGTTTTAGACAGAATTTGGAAAACATGTTCACAACCTAGACATACAAGCAAAAAATGCTTTTACTCATTGAGACTGCATACATAAAAAAAAAAAAGTTAATGTTTTAATCAAAGGAACAATACAATACATATTCAATTAGTTTTAAAGTGAGAAAAATTCAATTCAATTTTATTTATATAGTACCAAATCACAACAAAAGTCATCTCAGGGCACTTTTCACATAGAGCAGGTCTAGACCGCACTCTTTAAAAAGCAAAATAAATGACAGGAAAGAAGACCTACATCATTAAGACCTACAAGGTATTTAGCTCACTGCAGTCAGATATAACAGACAACTACATACATCACTAGTGTATGTAAGTATTTCCAGACAAAATGAAAGACATAAACAGAGTAGAGGGGTAAAGGTACACATCGCATCTTACTTCGAAACTACAGTGAGTATACTAAAAACACTGAATGCACAGCTCAATAGTCAGCTTCAGCTCTAAACATATACATTGTACAAAAATTAAGTTTAGGAATTAAGCATGACACTAACTCACCCAAAAGGCATCTTTAAATTGTAATGTCATCTTGGCAGCGCTTAAGAAATAGTCCCTGTTAGAATCCACTCAACTTTAAGTCACTTTATGACAGCCAGCAGTGTGCAAGGCTGTTGCTTGATGCAAGTGAAACGGATCATGACACATTCAGGAAGCCAGCCTTCAAACAGCAACGCTCACTTACTTACTCATTTGATTTAAATGAGGAAGAGCTGCAACATGTCAGCAGTTATCACAACCTGAACTGACACTCATGTCAGTTCACTCATGACACAATGTGTAGGGACAAGTAACACTGAGATAAAGCTAATAAATGTAGTCAAAACAAATTTACAATGACATGACTGTTGGTTGGAGCATGTTTTTTATGTTAAAATGTCTATAAAAAGTGGTTATTAGCTCATTAACCTCCCTGCTTTTCAAGAGTATATGGACAAAACAAAATAACAGGAATACTTCAAAATATATAATATAATGCTGCCCTGCCACACACACTATTTTGTGAAGCTAATGGTGTCAGATTTTGACTTGATTTTGTGCTGAAACAACCCTACGATCATTTCGGAGAATGTGGATCGTGTTGGTGATATATTATGTTGCAAAATATGTGTTCCTGTTATTTTTTACCGTGTCATTTTCTATTGCAACATTAATGTTGGCAGATAAAGTCAATTATCTTCAGGGTGCGTTGTACATCCTGTGACTAATGTTTAAGTGCAACAGAGGAAAACCACTTCATTACATCATGGAAACAAATGAGAAAACTCTATAGTACACTGGAGCATATAGTTATAATTCATCGTGTGATATATGCAGCTGTCTGCCGTAGTCTGTCACTTCACTGTTCATGAATGTGTCTTGATTTTTCAAAACTTCAGCCTCTGAGATGTGTCCGTCGCCATCGTGGTCCATTTCCTTGATGAGGTGAAGAGCCTGTTGATGACATGAGAGCAATATGAGCATCATGGGCAGAAATTATATATAATCCTACCAGGCAACAGCTAAAGGAGTATCCAAATACACAATTTGCCATGTATTAAAACCAAGAATTTTGCATCAATTTGTACTATTATGTCAACAAAACTGGGGGCACACGTTGGAACAGTTAGTCGTACCTCTTCTCTTGCCGAACCATAGCTGTTAGGCGCAACCCAACGGAGCTGCTCCTCTCGATTCAACTTGCCATCCTTATCTTGATCATAGAGGTCTTTAAAGCGCACTGTTTCTTCAATCTCCCACTGTGAAGGGGTGTCCTCTTCAAAAAGTAAAAGATAAAAAGTGTTAAAACTGCATAGAGGAAACAAAATGGGCATGCCGGAGGAAACTAGAACAAACGGATCATTCTGTGCTTTAAAATAACATCTTACATGATCTTACCATCTCCACGAACATCTCCGATAAATTCACTCAGACTGATGAATCCATCTTTATCTGTGTCATATTCACTCAACACATCTTCAATGGCAAAATCCTTTTAGGAAAAAAGGGGTAAGTGATTACATTTTAATATGAAATGGGAGGGGGACTCTTATAATGGAAGGAAAAGTGCATTATCATATCAGGTTTTGCAGAAGTATGAGCTGAACTCATCTTACAGCCATGTGATCCACTTCAGATGGATGGGTGAAGGCAAGAAACTCTGTTACATTGAGGCCGGGCGTGCCGTCCATATCAGCAACATCAAAGCGCCTCCTCTCCTTCAGGTGGAGCTAATGGGCATATGAGCGTACAGTATGTTAAGGTGCTGCAGATAAATTAGGCTGTGTCATAATGTGAACTTTCAGAAGGACAGTGAGAGTATGCCTACATGTCTGAGAGACTCTTGCTCCGGGTCATCCAGATTGGTACTTTCATCGAAACTAATGAGCTGGTCATGAGTGACCATGTTGTATTCCTCCCAAGTTACAACACCGTCTTTGTCAGTGTCGAACTCAGGGAACCGCTCCTCTGCATCATCCAGAGCATATCTTCTATAGACCTGTTGAATCCATAGCGTGATCTCCTCTGTGGATAAAACAGAGCTCAGACTAAGTCTGACCTTTAATCATTTATTTCCAAATCTTAAGGGAAACATAAAGTTACCTGCACTTAGCAGATTGTCAGCATTTGTATCGATCTTCTTTACAATTTCCATCATCTTTTTCCTCTGTTCTGCTGGACTAAGTTTCTTTAACTCTTCAGTGTCCTACAAGTGCAGAAAATAAGAGCAAAGAGTCAGAAAGTGATGAATAAAGAGTAGGAATTGGGCAGAAAGTTGGAGAATGGAAATAGGTTGGGGTTTTTTTTTGTTTTTTTTTGCCATAATCATTCCTCCTGTTCATACCGACCAATCTCTTCATAATGCACTTATAATGTAATGCATTGTAATAGGGGACAAAATCCACAAGCCTCCTTCTGTGCAAAAATTAATTTAAAATCTTATCTGAAGCTCATATGAAGCTTCAGTTGTACAAATGAGTCATACCAAGTAGATATCTTTCAATGTTACAGTATTTTTAGTGCCAAAGTTCCTATTTTTGTTACTATACTTCTATTGCAGCTCAACAGGAAAACACTGTCCCAGGAAACACAAAGAGGGAATTTAAAAGACTAAATGTGGCAGATATCCAGTTGATATGACTAACTCAGACTGCTGAGGGTTCATATAAGCTTCAGATAGACTTTTAAAAGCATTCTTGAACAAAATGACTGTGCGGACACACTGTGGATTTTGGTCCCCATCACTTACATTGAAAGCACATTTTATGGAGATCTTTTAATAGCCAGTATGAACAGGAGGAATGATTACAACGAGGAAAACCTCTTTCACTGTTCATATGGGCAACTGACTATTGTTTTCAGGCCTTTAATTAGCAACCTGATCTCCCAGCAGGACATGCATGTCATGTTCAGAGTTGTGCTGTTGGCCAATATAATGATCTTCATGAAGATGTTTGTGAGAGTTTTCTCCCAAGCCAAACTGAAGGAGCAGCAGCGCCGAGGTCATCAATGCAGATGGTGCCATCTGTGGAGTGATACAATAAACTGATGAAAGGTAGAAAATAATGGGTAAAGGAACTGAAAACACTACGAAGGGCTATTAATTAACTACAGTTTGCTTAAGCTGCCAAAACGCAAGTGTGCGACCTTGTGGTCAGCTGGTGGAAGTTCAAACACACTACAGTTCAAACATCATATGTGCGTGAGCCTCGTACTGAGAGTGATAAAACCTACTAAAAGAGTCAGGAATCTTCTCATATGAATAGAGAGGAAAGAGAAAATGCCAAATAGCAATAGCGTATTGGTTCTTGTCAAGTTTTAATCCATTTCTGTGCAACTAAGTTATAACGTTTGTGTTTGTGAGAGACAGAATGAGACATAGGGACATTCAGACAGAATCGAGGATTAAACCAAAACGTTAGCCAAAGTAAAGAAATACAATTAAATGTAACGCTAAAACGTCAACAGTCAAATAACTGCAACAAGTTTGTCAAATAATGTAACTAGAGGATATTGTTGTTACCGTGAAAGTTCTCCGCAGCTGGGTTTGCACTACTGTCAATCGCCACGGGAGATCAAAGTACTTCCGGTCTGAAATTTCAACATATCATTCTTCTTCTTCTTTTTCATTTGTCTTCTTTTTCTTCTTCTTCTTTTTCTTCTTCTTTTCTGCAAGTATATCTATTTGCGGACTCGCAGTATCTACACGACAGACCCACTTCACTACATGACACAACCACTTGGTTAGGTTTAGGCATGAGGCGTTATTACATCATGTCCTTTCTTTCTGAGGTATATTTACTGCAGTTAACAAGTACATCTTCTACTGTTTCTGGTGCCAGGCAAAGTTCACAAAGTCCAATTGGGTGCTTCCCTATAAGGTGGAAAGTCCTGTACAGGTTATTGTATCGTAGTCTTAGTCTGATCATTACTACATCTTTTCTATTTTCTCCCCTATTTCTCTCAATCTATTTTGAATTGCATGTAGCTGTCTTCCTCTTATCTCCTGATCTCAGTGCTGCTGCTACTCTTTATTGATTTTCTTTCATGCAACACCCATTCCTTCTGATTTTGAAATTTTAATTGTGGTGTCTATGTTTTCTTTTTTAACAGCTTGTTTGGCTAGTTCGTCCACTCTCTCATTACCCATAATGCCTATGTGCGCAGGAACCCACGAGTGTGACCACAGTGCCTTGTTTTATTACTCGTCAGTGAAAATTAAATCATTACTCTGACACATTTTTTAAATAACTAAAATGTTTAGTCCACCTAATGTACATAAAGACAAGTCAACAACATATCGTAAAGCTTCCATACAAGAAAGTATAATTTATGGGTAGTTTACTGGTTTGGTGTTCAAGAATTTTCTTGTTTTAGCAGCTCAGATAAACACTGAGTTGCTCTATAAAAACCTATAGAACCAACTGAGAAATTAGTTTAAAAGGTATAAAGGTCATCTTCTATTCTTGTGCTAGCCTAAAAATATATTATCTGTCATGATTCCACCACCCAAAAGTAATATTTATAGGCTACTGGATTCAAAGCTGGAGATAACTGTCACTGTCATCCTGGTCTTTCCAGTGTATGTTTTAGCTTCATGTGTTCCAGTGCCATTCCTCATGTGTTTCAGTACCATTCTTCAGATGAAAGAGGCAGTAGAGTGCAGCTGACCAATTAGTTATCTTTAACAAAATGTTCAGGGAGCCAAATGGGCTTTAAGGTGATCAAGGCCTGTTTCACAAAGTTTACCGAGCTATTTGAATACTTTTGTGAGTTTGTGGGTAGATGGAACAAGTCAAAATAACATCTTGACAGAACATGTGTGTGAAGAATTGTGAAACTCTTGCGAGATTTGTACGCTAACCTTAACTTTAACCTAACCCTAACCCTAACATTAAGCCTAACCCTAACCGCACTCGAGAGAGTTCATCCCTCCGGCTGATCCTATCTATCATTTACCAAAAATAAAAAAATAATTGGCAACTATCTTTCTAATTGAATTATTGTTTTATTTATTTGCCAAAAGAAAAAAAGCTGACTGCAGCTTCTCAAATGTGAGGTTTCTAAAATTTTCCGTATTGCATTGGATAGTTAACTGAATATCTTTGGTTTTTGGACTCAGACAAAACAAGAGATTTGAAGACGTCACCTTGGGGTCTGAGAAATTAAATTACAACATGCATTTTTTTTCACTATTTTCTGACATTTAACAGACAATGAGATTAATCAATTAATCAAAAAAATATTTGGCAGATTAATCAATAATGAAACTAATCGGTAGTTTCAAATACTTTAATTTTGAAGGCAGATTCATTTCTCCTTTTCTTGTTTCTGCTGTATCTCGGTCACTTGACGTTTACTGAGAAATCAACCAAACGTCCCGCCCGATCTTCATGGTTGCTATGGTAGACAGCTTTAAGTCCCGCCCTATAAAAATCTGTCCCACCCCTTGACCCAAATTAGGCTGTATATGATTGGCTGGCGCGTATGTCGTTTCCTAGCTACAGTGAATTTATTGGATGAGCGTAATGCCTATCAAAAAATCTAACCTCAACGGACTTCCTGCTTTTGTTGTGTTAGGTTGTCGTCACTGTCATGCACCTAACTGACATGTTTTTCCATCAACTCTGACAACAAGACAACTTCGTCCGTGCGCTTGCATTTCTCACCGAGAAATTGAGCGTTGAACATACCGGCGGAGTCGATGTCCAAAGACAGCCGTCACGATGGACGGCGGCGCGGCGCTGGGCAGCACCGTCTCGGCCCGAGAGTCAGCCAAGGCGGGGACGGGAGGGAGAGGTCCGGTAGCAACAGCTCCGGCTCCTCGCATGGAGGAGGCAAAAGCAAGAATGCATCCATAAGCGCTTTAAAGGTACGTGACGACTTAGTAGCTCGTTGCTTGTATCTGAAATACAACACATTATGGGGATAAACACATTGAAATGCCGATGCACTCCCAGCTAGCTAAGTGACTGGATTATTAAGGCTGTTTCTGGCTCATAGCTACAACAGTAAAGCAGCATTTTTGGTCACCTTACCTTCGGTGGGTGTGATGTTTCAGCTCAGCAGGCCTTCTCAGTCCCTGAAGTTCCTGCAGAATCTTTTGTTAAACTCATCCACTCATGCATTTTTACCAAATGATGATAAAAAGGCCTTAGTTGTTAGAAGATGCTTGTGGCTTATGGGGTTTATATATATGTTGTCATTTTATCAATAAAGTAAGAATGTGACAACAAGAGGAATGTTTCTAAAGTAAATTCCTATTTGTCCCAACTTCTTGGAAGTTTGTACCATTTGTAGGCAGTCTAACCATGTGGGCTTGTGTGTGTTTTGTCCTCCAGCAGCATATGAATCATCCAATGCTGAGTCCAATCAGATCCAGAGCATCACTCAGCTGTGTGGCTAATGCATGGCCGGGCATGCGTTAGTTAGTTAGCACACACTGTCCCTTAGCCTGCAGCTACACTCTCATCACTTCCAGCACCAGGATAGGGGGGCAGAGCGGCAGGCCTGCAGTGTGCACATGACTGCACAGTGTTGTGGCAGAAGGAGAGTGAGAGATGAGAAACAGAGAGAGAGAGAGAGAGAGAGGGCTCTGATGCAGAGCAGGGAGAGAAGCTGTAAATATAGGAAGCTGCATGCAGTGGGGAGCAGAGCAGTGTGGTAGGCAGATAGATAGACAGCAGCAGGCAGCGAGTTGGGCCCGAGAAGTGGCTGCTAACTCAGCAGAGTGCTGAGGGCTCAGGCTAGATTACAGACAGAGTTACAGGCAGAATAGTCAATGTGAAAAGCAGGACTGCCGGGCTACTATGCACTTGTCTCTCAATCGCCACTGGGAGAGGAGTTGACACAGCTGGGGAAGTTGCTATGACAGTGTGGACTACACAGTAGGAGTCTATTTTGGTCCTGCTGTCAGATGACGATGTCACCTTGTACAACTGGCACTGCTGGTGAGGGGGAACAGGTTTCCTGAAGTGGGCTGCAAAAGTATGTCAGGGGTGGATAAGGACGAGGAACCTGCTTACAGACTGTACTTCTATTCTGTATGTATCCTCTAATCTTTTGCTTTTCTCTGTGTCTCTCCTAATGAACTAGATCTCACCCACTGTGTTGCCACTCGCATCTGTGGCAACACAAACTTGCCAAAAGGAAAACCTTACCGTGCACTTGCCCCTTACTCAGCACAGCCTAGAAAGTAATCTCTCTTTCTGGTGCATGGGGAAGGTTTGCCTGCCCAGAGAACATAGCGAAAGTTGCGTTCCACAATGTGTTGTTTTTTTCCTAGTTCAGCAGGGGAGACAGGTTGTTTGCAGCTGATTAGGTGGATCAAGGGAATGTTGCTGTAAGCCTTTTTTTTTTGCCTCAGGCTGCTACACACAATTAGCCATCAGTTGTGAGTAGGTAAGGTATTCTCACAACACTCATCTGTCATCTGCTGGCTTCCAAACCCAGGAGACACAGAGTAAATATTTATAGTGATGAGAGATGGTGCGTTGATGTTGACCTAACTCGCTAGTTCTTGCTCATTTTCGCAGGGTGTGAGTTGTTTGATGTTCTTTTTTCTCTTTGTAGTTCTTTCCTACTTGGGAGAATAAGGCGCAGTCCACTCGACATATAAAAAAATTTTGCTCACCAAAAGTAGGTCAGCTGGGTATCTCCCTTAGGGACATTAAATAGTATCAGACCAATACACTGCCTGCATGCTGTTTCTGCATATGTGACGCCCAGTGAGCCATGTTAATATTATTCTATTAGCCTCGAATAGTCTGAAAAAATGATTACGTGACATGTGTACACAAACCCAGGCCTAATTGCTGTCCCTGCATTGCCTCGGATAAAACACAAAATGTATTCCTCTTGTTTTTGCTTGCAAATGCGGTAGACACATAAATTGGCTGTAGCTTTCTTGTCTGAATAGTGGTGCTAGTGAGAGACAGCCAGGAAAAGAGAGAACGGTTTGTTCCATGACTCATTTGCTATTAAGAGGAGAACTGGCTCTCAATTTTTCTGTTGGTTTCAGGTAACCATGTATTTTTAAGTCTGAAACCACATCTTATAGTTGTCTGACCAAAATAGCCAAGTTTGGTTTGGATTTTAGTCAACGGTAGATTAAATAATTTATGAATAGCACAGAGATGGTACAAGCTCTTCGTCAAGGAGAGGGAACACAGTGAGTAGAAGATCCAGTATGATAAGCCTCCAGGTATTCTATCAGCTTCTGTGTTTTGTAACCATGTTGCCACAAGTCACAATATTTAGTCAGTTTTTTGTCAGTGCACTGCAAAATTTAGGTGTTGTTATTCCTCACAGGATGTTAAGCAGATTTGTGCTTTCCATAAATACGCAAGCCCTTCGACCTAACTGTGATGTGACAGAGCGTTTGTGTGGGAGATGGGGATACAGAGAGATTTTTGATGGCGTGCTTCATTACAGGGCTTCTTAATGTCCCATAGGTAAAAGATGTGATGTATGACTTCCCACTGCATTTGTTTTGGTTCACAGTATCTGCTTCACTCGAGGTTACAGTCAAGTTCACTGATGCATATTCAATGTGTAGGTCAACCATGATGCATGCTGGGCACAAAGCGGGTTACAGCTTCTGCCTCTAGTTGTTTTCTTGTCAGAGTCTGTGCCAGTAGACCTCTTACATACACTTAACGCTAAATATTGCGACTTCAATCGCAGCTCACAACCGCACACCAGGGATGGAACAAATAATTTAAACAGTTTTTGTGATGAGTTTTGTGGTATGATGCATTCTCGCCAATTGTGTCTATTTTTCATGGAATGGAAGGGGTAATTTTTAATAGCAATTAGGTACTTTTGGGTAATTTTGAGTTTTCTGTTGAACTTGTTTTGCACAGAAAAGGTTTGATTTACTATGAGGCATAAGATAGATATATCCTTTTACTACAGACAGTGGACAATCCTGCTTTTTGTGGCATTTATGGTTGTTATACATTTGAACAATGCATGTCAAAGGGACTACAGATGTGTTACACTGTTTTGACGTCAGGTGCTGTTTAAAATTTCTTAAATTAAATTAAAATTCACAATGATGTGAGTTATACAACAGCAATAATTTGCTATTTTAGGGCTTTAATAGCACACTGTATTACTGTACACTGGACTTTACTGCTGTACTAGATCACTCTACGAACTGTATTTAAATTGAGGTAACCATAGCAACAATACTCACGCTTCAGGCTGTTACCAGTCATCTCACCAGCAAAACTATTATAATGATGTGTTGAAGGATAAAGCTGGCAATGTCCTATATTTTTGTTACTGTCAACAAATGAAAAGACCAAAACTAACAATGTCTTAGTCAGCTTGTCATTGGTTTCCGACTTCTCCACCCTATCTGTGGCAGGCTAGGGGAAAAAATTAAAGTATGTATTTAACTTTGATTTTTAAAAAACAGTAAAAGTACAGTACCAGTCAAAAGTTTGGACACACTTTCCCATTCACTTGAATGAGAAAGTGTGTCCAAACGTTTGACTGGTGCTGTAAGTAATTTCCTAGAAGAAGTTAAGGAAGTTAATTTTTAGAAAACAGGAGTAAATTGAGAATTTATTGTGAACTGTTTTCATCTTCAAATTTGGTGCGCTAATGAGTACTTACTGCACCAAGACAATGTATGTGGGATCGGTTCAAAAATAAACTACAACTCATTAATACGGAGGTCTATGGCACAGTGAAATAAGCTACTGTATATCAGGCTTTCACTACACATGGAGCTCTTATTTGTAGGATTAATTCATTGTTGGTTTTGATCTTTTCATTGGTTTTGTTGACAGTAACAATAATACAAAATAGCATCAGACCTACCAAGTTTGAAAATGATTTTTAAATACCCTCTTTTAGTAAATGCCCCTCAGCTTTGTGTCCATTATTTGCCCCCACTGATGTGAAGACACTTCTCAGTGAATGTAGAGACACTTTGTGTTTGTTTTTTGCAAGATATCAAGTTCCTCAGACTGACCTGATGTGATACAATCCTTGTTTTGGATTGCACATCATATTTAAAGTCTCCTCATTAGTCACATCTGCAGTATTTGTAACACATATCATGCCATACTGCTTTACACCATCTTGCATTGTGTTGAATCTTCATCTCTCCTGCAGGCATCTTTTCAGCGCTCCAACAGCCATGACAAAGTGCGGAAGATAGTTGCTGAAGAGGGCCGTGCTGCTCGAAATCTGATTGCCTGGAGTGTCCCTCTAGAGAACAAAGAGGAGGAAGGTTGGTGGCTTGCACACAGAACAACAAAAACATTCTGGGCATGCTAATGTGCTCTAACTCTGCTTTGCAGCATGTACATTGCATTATTATTGCCACACATGCTATGGGTTCATATCAATATTAGTCAAGTCAAATTTATTTACATTACAAACCAAAGTGCTTTATAGAAAAATGAAAAAATACAGTCAAAGAATTCAAACCAAACAAAATAAATATAAGAAAATTGTTCATAGACAACATTATCTGTTTTAATATGCTATAAAAATTATGGGGGACTCAAAAGCATTACCTGATAAATAAATATTTATTGTTGTACTGTGGCAGAAGTTAGTGTTGCGTGTTTGTCATGAATTTGGGCCATGGGAAGATGCTTATCTGGAGCATTACAGAGACCATCTTTGGCAGTGTTATGTAATACACAGTCTGTGATGATGCCCAATGTAGACAGTGCTGTCATCTGTAATACAATGTGGAGCACAATACTAATCTTTCATCTCACGGCTAGTCTGATAAATCTCTAATGAGAACTGAGGATCACTAAAAGAGGTTTATGCATGATACTTGGTCATCCTTTATGGGATATTGATATTAAAGTTTGAGTTGTGGAATCCACTCTGCTTATGTGATCTAGGTATTTAGTCAGTATGATATTGTGATCAACCTGTTAAAGTAAGTTGTTTACATTCAACTTGTCTTTATAGTTTTCTGTATAACATGGCGTTGTTCCTTCACATTATTTAGGCTTTATAGTGCAGATGGCTCGTCTCGGGTCAGCCCTCTTAGAAACCCCACCACCACAGCCTCCCACACTTTCTCACTTTCGCTTTGCCCCTCCCTTCTTTTTAGGTCATTTCAGTAGTTTTATTTTAAGGCTTCTTTGCTGCTCTTTAGTTTAAAGCATGAATGCCAGAAATCTTCCAATTGCCATATTCCAGTTTAAGGTCTCATGTAGGTTGATCTATTTACATGTATCTTCTGCAACTGGATAGTCAATCATTGTTATTGCACATTTCTGACATCTGAATTCATCAGCAATAGGGGTAATACTTGTCAAAGATTATCAGAAGAATGTTGATTGTTAACTTGAAGCCCAGCTTATTAACTCTGTTTATTTCATCAGTTAGTGTACTTTATGTAAGGTTGTTTTTTTTCTCCTCTCCACATAGCAAAGTCCAAAAGCAACTCCAGTGGCAGTTCCAGGGCTCAGAGGATCAATTCTGGGCAACAAAGGAATAAGAAACAGGTTGGTATATCATCTGCTTCCACTAGAGGGCACCATACACCAAGCTAACACTTGTTTTTTCCTTTTGCCTCATACTTCACTTAAATCCTCTAAAGCAAACTCACCCCAAATGGATCTGTGATTTTAATGCAACTTGCTGTTTTTGCATCGTGTGAGTTAGTCTTGGAAAAACTGAGCTCACAAAAGAGCAGTACTGCAATTTCAGTGTGTGCAGTGCCTGAATATCCCTTTGCTGCACAGAACCAAATACAGTCCTAAGTCAGATCCCTGAACTTTTCACATTTTCAGTCCATAGCTTTATATCCATTACCTGGTTTTGTAGCTGGATGAGGTTGCAAAATTGGCAAAAAGACTTGTTTATTGCAACAAGCTACACAGAGAATATGATGAGGTTGGCCGTTATGACTGTGACAGCATCGACTCGGCCACTAAATTATTGAATTAGCTACTTTCTGAAATTCCCCAAATATACTGATATTTCTTATTTTAATATTTAATACTTTGTAGTACATTATGGTATAAACCCACTGCAGTAATTCTTGGCATCAATATTGCAAGAAAGGGTTAAAATCTAAATTATTCCCCCTATGTTAGCTATACATGCATGGTTGGTAATATAAGGCATAGGATAGCTGCACCCCCTGTCCAAACCAACAGCAAAAAGTGCAGTTGCTGCTATATATATATAAACAACTAGAGACTTACACGACACTGTAATATGCTTGGCATTGTCACACTTGGTCCATGCTCTGTCTCCACAGAATGCTGGTGTGGAAAGTAAAGGCACAGCTAGTGCCTTGTTGGACAAGGCGACTGAGAAGAGCCCCACCAAAGCAAGACAGCCCCGCAAGGTGGACCTGCGAGCACGCTACTGGGCGTTCCTCTTCGACAACCTGCGTCGGGCAGTTGACGAGATTTACGTCACTTGTGAATCGGATCAGAGTGTCGTAGAATGCAAGGTTAGTCTGCTTTTAAGGAGAGAAAAATAATTCAATAAACAACCCCTGCGGAAATGCAAAGTCTAGTTCCAGTGGGCTCATAATCTGAACTGAAAAACAGGATTTTCTTCTCAGTGGAGACTGAAGGTGTTAGGATTTATGAACACTAGAGGGAGACATTGAGATCCTAACAAAATTTCTCCCTCACAGCTCACATTCCTTTTG
This sequence comes from Thunnus thynnus, assembly GCF_963924715.1. Taxonomy (NCBI): domain Eukaryota; kingdom Metazoa; phylum Chordata; class Actinopteri; order Scombriformes; family Scombridae; genus Thunnus; species Thunnus thynnus. The sequence continues at coordinate 18,682,121 of NC_089521.1, forward strand.
ATTTCTGCTTTATGTCAGAGGGGCTCTCTGAAGGCTTGCTGGTGAGAGAATTATCACAGGACTCTCTCATGGGCCTGGCAGACTGGACTGAATATTGATGACAGAGTGTCAACAATATTGTGTGTGTGTGTGTTGTGTTGGTCATCAAGCATTTGCTGAAATGGGGTTTGGCCATTTCTGTCCCCTCTTTCTACATCTTTAGTGGTGGTTTTTGCAAAGGGCATAACATTAACAGCATGTCTGACATGGGTCTCTGTTTTGTGGAATTGTGTGTTTTTGTTTTGGTGCAGCCTTTGAGTGGACACGTTGTGATGTTGCCCAAGGGCATACTGGCATGTCCTGTGTTGTATTGATTCTCCTGCCATGCTGCATTATGCTGAGCTTGGTTCTGGTGACGGTCTGCGGTCAGTACCGTTGCCCAGTTCCCTGCGGTGTGGTCGGCTTGCTGTCAGTGCCACAGCCCAGCTCCCTGTGGTGTGATCACGATGTTGTCAGCTGGCCTGTGTCAGACATCTGGCTGCTAGGTGTTTTTTTTTTTTGTTTTTTTTCCCCTTTTTCATACCGCTGTATCTCTCTACACTCTAATGCTGTCTAATGGCCATGGAGCTGGTTGCTGTTCATAATCCCCATCCCACCCAGTTTGGGCTTAATGGACACTGATAGATGATGGAGTAATCTGGTAGGGGAAGCAGAGTGCTCTGATAGCCCCCAGCCACAATCCCCCAGTGTAGCTGTTGGCAATCTGCATTGTGTGCTCTCACACAAACGGCTCACTATTTTCCACATAAAAACTTATGGACATAAACACATCCATTGTCAGGAAGTGATTTCACTGCTAAAGCTATGCTACTGTAATGCTTTATGTAATTTTGAAAGATAACCTTATTGCCGCCCCTAATAGAACATGTTTTCCCGCTCAAAGGGAAATTGTTCACCCAGCAGAATGATTCATGTATGCTTATTGATAACGCCCCCACCTCTTTAACCCACAGCCCCCAGATCTAATTAGTCCCTATCAACTGTTAATTTATCCCATCCCTGATTTATTAGACATATCACCTAGAGCAGGAAAGAAAGGTACTGAGTGTTTCTGTTTGCTTGGAGTCGCTTGAGGTTGGACAATTCTTTTTAAATCATATCAAACAGGCTATTCTAGTCTTAAATGACTCAAAATAAAACAATCAAAACTGAATTATTAACTTGAGGTCAGTGACTTTAACAAAGGCTGTACCTGTGCATCCTTGTTTCTATGTATGGACCACAAGCTTTTACTGCCCATTCTTCTTTATGGCAGTGCATCTGGAAGGTTAAACATTTTGTCATTCCTCATGAAATGTTATGTGAGGGTTGTATTTAGGTAAGTGTGCCTGTTAACATGCTGAAAGCCACTTTATGGTGCCTTCACTCACTGTTGGTTTATCTGTCAGAGGAGCAGCAAACCTCTCTCCATCTCGGCCTTCATTACCAAATGAACGCTGGGCCATGGCGGTGGTCCTTGCCTGTTAACCAGCTCTAATCAGCAGACCTGCTGCTGGAAACATCTTTCACTGGCCTGACTTGTCTATTAACTAAAAGCACTGTGAAGCTTTACTCTCAATTACCACTCCCTTCACGCTCCCCATCAATCAGTTGTGTCCGTTTCATTAGAGCTCTGGGAAAAAGCTCCACACAGCCCACCGCCTCTGGATAACCAACACTTTGAGTCAGTCCAAGTGCAGATAATAGACACTTGCTTTTAGGAACTTGCCTACTCTGTTCTTTGTCAAACTTTTCAATTGAGTGTTTCCCTTTGCACATGAACATGCGTGGGCTTAAGATCCCTGATTTCACTTTTGTTTTTAAAAGGACTTGAATGGCAGATTTGGGCTCTCGACTAGCATTTAAAATTGCTGTTATTGGTTTCAGTTAAAAAAAAAAAAAAAAAAGTGCATGTCTGTCCTTTTTTAGCATTTCACATATGTTTTTCTGTTGTCTAATGATCCCAGAAAGATTTAATATCACAAACAGGCCCAAAGTAGAAAAGACTACAATGCAACACTTTATGCTTACATTATCCGATGGATATAAAATTATCAATGCAAAGTCTTTGAAAACATGGTTACATTGAGGTCAAGTTTTGCTTTATAGTATGGATGTTTAAGTGCTTCTTTTTTCAGACACTGTTATGGAAACAGTCTTGGTATTTTCTGGGTTTATGAAACTGAATGTATGTATTTTTATATTTTTGCATTTTTGTTGTGCAACAAATATTCTTAAGTGACATGCATGCAATAGATTTAGCTTTTTCTTTCTTTATCTGACTCCATCCCCATCCTGTCTTTTCATAATTGCTTTCTTTAGGAAGTGTTGATGATGTTGGACAACTATGTACGGGATTTCAAAGCTCTCATAGATTGGATCCAGCTTCAGGAGAAGTTGGAGAAAACAGATGCCCAGAACAGGTGATCCTCAGTTTCTCTTCCTCACTGCCTCTCTTTGTCTCTCACTCTCTTTCGCTTGCGCATTTTCAATTGCTCCCCGAGGTGAAATGGAAGTGCCAGTGTCTGGTCCCTGGCTTTGAGTCACAAACAGAACGGATCAATAGCCTTGGCTTTAATTCAAAGAGATCCATGAGTTTATTGGCTTCTCTTTAACACAGTGACCACGGCAACCGTAAATTGACTAAGAAATGAAATTCCCAGTGCTGCCTCCCAATTTGTTCATTTAAAGCTTACTGTTAATCAATAAGACAACCTGAAACTTTCACATGCCTCATTTATTGCATAAATCGCTGCAAGTAAATCAGCTATTCAACTGATCTGCCAAAAGAATGTGCCGAGCCTGTGTGTGTGGTTGGCAACTAGAAACCGCATTTAGTTTTAGTTTAAAAAAATGTTCACCACTTTCACATTATTTTTCAGGCCTACCTCTTTAGCCTGGGAGGTACGTAAGATGTCTCCGGGACGTCATGTAATGCCCAGCCCTTCGGCGGACAGAATGGTTCCTTCTCCAGGTGCACGTCGCACCCTCAACTTCGGGTAAGCTCTGTTTTACTGTCATTGTTTCTAGTTGTGCACTAAGGCCTGTCAGCTACCCCCATTTTGTTTTTTTTCATCACCATGATTCAGTTTTAACGATCAACACAAACTTGTATTTGATTAAAGTAGTATCATAAGGCATCTTGTTGTTAACCAGTCGATATTTGAAATTATGCACTATGCCTATTTTTGAAAGGGGAAAATGCAGACTGTTATCTAGCAGTAGAGCCATTGATTGCTGATGGTGAAGCATTTGTTTAATGCAATTTGTTGAGTCTCTCACTCTTTGGCCATACAATCAGTGGAAGGTGTAGATGAAAGTGTCAGTTAAAGACTGCTGAAGCATTGGTTCAATATGGGCAGTGCTCTGTAATCGGATGCTGCAGGAAATGGATATTGATCATGATGGAGGCCTGTTGCCCAATACAGTCCCATGCTATCTCCGAGCGGAGAGTGCTTGGGTTAAGATAGGCGCTGTCTTCAGATGGCTAAAGTGTCTTGGACAGGCAGCACGATAAGAACTGCTCAGAGACATGTAATGGCGTAATAAAACTAAATATCCAACTGTAAATGCTGACGGCAAAGGAGTCGCTAAAGGTGCTCATTTGTTTGTTCTCATACATGATGTGTGTGTCTTATCCAGTGGTCCTCCACCTGCACTGGCTGCAGCCCGGCTCTCCCACACAGGCCCCAGCTGGGCAGACCGAGTGAAGTGCACTCAGTCGGCCCCTAGCTCCAGTCAACTGACTACTTCTCCAGTAGAAAAACCAAGTAAGAAATCTCCCCCCTGAACAGACTGTATTCTTAAGAGAATTCATGTTCTTTCACACATCAAGAGCACAGTAGGACATCATGTTTTCCTTGATTGAAACTCATGTGTTTTCCAGGTAAAAAAGATGCTGAAGGCTGGGAGACTGTCCAGCGAGGACGTACTGCCAAGCCTCGTTCTGCTGCCATAGTTGCCAAGGTCAGTCCTGTCTTGGCTCACGTCACACCAAAACAGGACCGTGCCAAGGATAACCAGTCACAGCTGCCACCACAGGAAGAGCAACAGCTCCGTCCTCAGTGTCCCCCGGACAAGGACACAACCCAGGTGGACACTGAGCAGCAAGTCCCTGCGGAGCCTCAGCCCCTAGAGGAAGTTGGACAACTAGACAGCGGGAACATGATGGAGGTACTGAGGTTCAGTTCCTTGTGACGTCTTTCTCCCAGAGCATTCCCTGGATATCAATTATTCACAAGGAGCAGAGTAACACTAGACCATTTTATCAGCCACATTGTTTTTGTTTTGGGCTCCATGATATTCATAGACAGACTATCCAGACAGGCATATCAGCTTTAAGGCGATTGATTGTAACTCTGACATTTCAGAGGCAGAAAACCCATTTTCACTTTCATGAAATAAATACTCTGTCAATGCCTCTGGACACACTTGGTAAGAGTGTGTTATAGCCATCAGTTATTTTGAAATACAAATCTGTATTTCCAAATGTATCTGCTTATTTTGATCATAATTGAATGGTTAGGGCATGTCAGTACCAGCTTCCCTGCATGATTTGTGTTTTTCAGCTGTGTGTTGAGTTTTTTGACCGGTTTGACTTTTTTGTTATTGCTCTCATGAATTGCTTGAAATATGCATGTCTTTTAATTGCATTTGCGTGTGTCTGTGTGTGACTGTCGGTGCAGCCCCCAGCAGAGAGTGTACAAGACTCGGGGCAGTGTGTCGACGCACCCTGTGAAGACGCGCCTCCCCCCATAGCAGCTATTACCCCTTCCCCAGCCCCAGAGCCCACCCCATCCCCAGCCACAATCCCACCAACAGACATTACCATATCAGTCCCAGTCCCTGCCCTGGCCCTCTCCACATCCCCAGATCTACCCCAGACGGATGGGCTCAGTGCACTGTTGGCCTTGGGGGACAGTGGGGCTGAGGGGGGCGCGTCGCAGGGCATGGCCACATCTGCTCCAGGACAGGCTGAGACTCCCATGGCAGCGGTGAAACTGGAGAGTGTGCTGGACCCCACAGAGCTTTCTACTGTGAGTGCTGAGAGATGGAGGATTTGAAGGAGGGGAGGGCTGGAGGGGGGGCCCAGGATCCCCAAGGGTGCTTCACCGCCTAAACAAAGTCAATCTTAAGAAACCTCCAGACCAAATGTGCCGGCAAGGCTGCATAGCTCTGTGTAGTGTTGTTATAGCACCATTCACTGTGAAGAATAGCTGTGAGTAGATGGCTTTTATACCCCAGCAAGTGCTCTCAGGGTGTTACCCAAAAATAATCTCTTACCTTCTTTTAGTTATTTTGGCTTCTTTTAAAAAAAAAAAAAAAAAAAAAATTCCAGTTTGTATTCAACCCAGCATTAGATCTTTGTCTTCCCTACCTCAGGTGTTGTCATTATTATTAACACTATGGAGTGTTTATAGTATACGCCATAGTATTTCATACACTTAATCAAGTGAGATACTGATTTTTTTCTAATTCTAATCTGCACTGAAGGTTATTTAGTCTAAAATGTATCACCAATCTAGTTTTCTAATCTGTTCTTGGCCGGGCTACATTCAGACCCAGTACTCTTTAGCCTTCCTTTACATACCTCATGTAAGAGTCACCTACTATAACTACACTGTTGAGAAGACTCTCCCTTATTCACCTCTATAAGGTGACATAGAGCAGTGGCTTGCCATGAGTAATCTGTGACTTGTTGCCATATTATTGCCATGTCAGGGACACATATAAAATATAAACCACTAAAATACTTAAAATGTTGAAGTAAGCTGCCAACTGGAAGTTGCCTCTTTCCACCATCTCTTCATCCTCACAGTAAATGTGCCCTGCATGACTCTTGAATGCTTCCTCACTTGTGATTATTGTGATGATTGTGTGGTACAAACTGTGATTAGGTTGGTATGGTGTTCCCTTCAATCTTTGAATCACATACCCATGCACAAATCAGACCCATGTAAAATCTGATCCTTTATAACTATATTATCATAGGTGCTATACATTGATTGTTTTTCATTCAATTAGAAATATTTTCCACATTTCCTCTCCATGAAGTATTTACACTCAGTGGCCAGAAAAATAGAAACAGCTGCACTGTTCTAGTGGTGGTGCTTCAAATATACTGTCAACCAAATTTATATTAGAGAGGGGTAAAATATTAGAAACATCTCTTTGACACAGTATCATCAACAAGAAGTTTCACAATGCTATTATTATTATTATTACTACAGGACTGTTGTAGTGGGTTTCTGTTTTTCTGGTCACTCGGTTCGTTTGAACAACACAACATTTATGATATGTGAAATGCTGTGTGTGTGAGGTGGTATCTGTGCCATGTGTTCAGCCCCAGTCCATGGCAGAGGTCTTGGCCAAGAAAGAGGAGCTGGCCGACCGACTTGAGAAGGCCAATGAGGAGGCGATTGCTAGTGCCATCGCAGAAGAAGAGCAGCTGACCAGAGAGATTCAAGCTGAGAACAACGACCTGGAGACTGACAATGAAAGTGACTTCTCTGTAAGATAAATGATGCACCTTTTCTCTGGCAGCAAGTTATAGTTTGTGTTTAGATGTTTAATGTAAGTTCACATATTAAAAAAACACAATTTTTACTACAGGCTAGCATGGGCAATGGAGGATGTGGAGTCAATATGGATTGGAGTGACATGCTGGCAGATTATGACGGTATGGAGGTCCACATCTAAATGAAAACTGAAGTCTCATTCTTTTTCATATATCAAAAAATGTATTGAAGTCCATATATTGTCTTTGCCTATCTTCCTGTAGCTCGGGAGCCATGGCGTCAGAGTACCTCATGGGGGGACATGGTAGAAGAGGAACCTGCCAGACCTCCTGGACATGGGATCCACATGCATGAAAAATTGTCCTCACCGTCACGCAAAAGGTGCAACTTTTTTTTTTAAATGCAGTAGTTGATTGAATCTATGCAGAATTGTACCCATTCAGCACAACCAGCTTCTCTATGTGTTAAATGCCTTGATGAACAACACCTCAATCTACTCATTTGCAGCCCCTTATCCTATTATGACAAGGATTTAACCCGGCAGCCCGATAGTCAAAGGCCCACTTATTGTATCTGACCTTCTCTTAGCTTAGCTTACCACCCAGATCGTCTAAACAGGCCCTAGAGCCTATCAGAGTTCCCGGCTGCCTTGCGCATTGTTGATAAAGAAACAGAGAGATGAATGATCTGTTTCCATATTTTTGACAGAACCATTGCAGAGTCAAAGAAGAAACATGAGGAGAAACAGCTGAAGGCACAGCAGCTTAGGGACAAACTCCGGGAGGAAAAGACACTCAAACTGCAGAAGCTTTTGGAGAGGGTGAGTAAGCCATGCTGAGCTGACAGAAAGCACCCTAAAGAAACTCCATGCAAGCAAAGCCCAGACTGGCTCACAACGAGAGATTCTGTCAGCACACTGCCTGATAGAATCACCAAATATTATAACCTCCCTCCAGTCGCATCCAGGCCAGCTGGCCGCAGACAGTCGTGAGAGAGACCCCAGGCCAAAATCAGCAGCCTTTTATGAAGTTTGTTTTTGTTCTCCAGACCATGGCGAGATGAGTGAGTCCTAGAATAAATCAGGATTAACCACATAAATACATGAAGTGGTGTATATTCACGTTAATCCCCACGTGGACGCACTGGAGGAGGGTAGCAACTGATAGATCATGAATCCATTGTCTGTGCTGTTTTGAATAAAATACTACTACTACTGCTACTACTACTACTAATATACATTTTTTCTTTTTTTCTTTTTTCTTTTTTTTTTTTTACATTTCCATCACTCCTGCTGCTCCCTCCTCACTGTCTGCAGGAGAAAGAGGTGAGGAAATGGAAGGAGGAGTTGTTGGAGCAACGTCGGAGGATGATGGAAGAAAAGCTGTTACATGCAGAGTTAAAGAGAGAGCTGCAGCTCCAGGCGATTGTGAAGAAGGCCCAAGAAGAGGAGGCCAAGGTAGGGGAGGAACTCTCTTTTTAAAGGATGTAACCATATGCTTGTGACAGCTGAGGAATTTTCCGAATTAAGTGGCATTTGGAGCCAAACTTTCTTTTTTTTTTTTATTAAAGTGTTACATGATGTTCATACATAAACAGTGTCTCTGAAAAAAGGAGTGTGGAGATCTGTTCCAATGTTTATTTTAAACACATTTCAAAGGTTACAATATTTAGGCTAGAGACGACCAAACCAACATGCCCCCAAACCTTTGTGTATGTACATGCATCAATATTTATATACATAATATACTCCTTGTTTGAATATACAGTATAAATATATATCTTAATGTATAATTGTATGTCTGTACAGGTGAATGAAATCGCATTCATCAATACTCTGGAAGCCCAAAACAAGAGGCACGACGCCCTGGCTAAGTTGAATGAGTACGAGCAACGCCTCAACGAGCTGCAAGAGGACAGACAGAGGAGACAGGAGGAGAAGCAGGCCAGAGATGAGGCTGTGCAGGTGCTACAAAAACCAACGCTTAATCATTTCCTGCCTCTATGCTTCACATTTAATTTGTCTATAGGTTACTGTCACACATAAGCGCCTGTCTTATCCCTTTTTTTTTTTTTCTTTTTTTTCCCCCCCCTCCTCTCAAAGGAACGTAAGCGTGTCTTGGAAGCAGAGCGTCAGGCACGGGTGGAGGAGCTGCTCATGCGAAGGAAGGAACAGGAGGCTCGCATTGAACAGCAGAGGCAGGAAAAAGAGAAGGCCAGGGAGGATGCAGCACGGGAAAGGGCCAGGTTTGTTGTCCCTAATCCTTTCAGTATGAGAGTATATATACACACTGCTGGCTGCATCATCACTCCTTTTATTCAAACAGTCACTCTGATAAATGAGAGACTTGTATTTAGATGTACTTTTGTTTCTCACTGCTTTTGTATGTCTTATCTGAAGAGACCGAGAGGAGCGTCTGGCTGCTCTTAGTGCTGCTCAACAGGAGGCCATGGAGGAGCTGCAGAAGAAAATCCAAATGAAAGTAAGTTTTAAACTGTGCCACTTTGCTCCTCCAACAAACACCATCTCCGTTTCCCATATGACCCCTGGTATCCGTTTTTTTTTTTTTCCATAGCATGATGAGAGCAGCCGTAGGCATATGGAGCAAATCGAGCAGAGGAAGGAGAAGGCTGCTGAGCTCAGCAGTGGCCGACATGCTAACACAGACTATGCTCCCAAACTGACACCATATGAACGCAAGAAACAGTGCTCTCTGTGCGGCGTTGTGGTATGTATATTTCATCTGATCAGTCTCAGGGCTTATAAGCCAAGATAAGATACTACCCATTCTGGTCATTTTCCAATGAGCTCAAATTGACCCCTAACTAGAAGTTCACTCTTTGTTTAATTATCTTACTCTTCTGAGTTAATGTGTTTGGTACACATGGACATAAGGAAATGAAAAAGCCTCACTTGAGCAACTTTGCTTTGTTATTTGGCAGGCTGTATACATAAGACTGCTGATAACAAGGTGATTCAGAGGATTTTTGGAAGAGGGCACATTTTAAATGAGGATTTAACAGCATTGATTTAAACATGGACTCTTAAACAGAGATTCATGACCGGGCGTGATTATGCTTTTTCAAGTGTCAGGCAACAAATCCACAGCCAGACATATTTATCTGTGACGGACCGGCTACCACGGCAACAAGGGTGGGACACCTTGAGGATTCAAACCAGCATCAGATAAAGAGAGGGTTGAGGGTGAAAAGAGGGAATCTTGTTAAAATGTTTGATGACCTTGGCCAGCATCTGACACCGGGGATCATGAATGGGTCAGCAGCAGCAAGCACTTTATTTAATGACATTAAACACAAACCATCCAAAATGGGCTTGTTTCCAGAGATCAGAGAACAACGTTGTCTGATGTATACCTGCCTCTTGTTGTGGCCATTTCTCAGCCTTGCACTTCATTTAGACACCTATAATGAGTCCAGTGTTATCCCCAACTGGCAATACTTGACTTAATTGCATTATAGGGCAAGCAGATTAAGTAGACTGAAAGCGCATAGTAAGGCATTGTGAGAAATAATAAAATAACAATAACGAATATTAAACTCAGTATTAAAATCCCAGAGAATTATTGTCAATCACTTCCATTACTCTGTTTTATTAGAAAAAAAAGAATATACAATGAAATACAACCATAAATTTATGTCTGTATAGCCGAAGTTTAAATAATTTAAATAATAATGACTTGTGTAACAAATCACATTTCTCAGCTTTTGTTTTTAACAGAGGTTCAGAGAAAGCTAGTCATGTCCTACCGAAAACCTTGTGTGGTATATTATTTCACCAGTGTCCCGTGGGGCTCTGTTGACCCTTCCCTGCCTCTGTCTCCATTGTGTCCTCAGCAGTGACCTCTGACCACAGTGTTTGTGTTTGTAGATCACCTCAGAGGTGCACCTGTTCAGCCACACCAAGGGCAAGAGGCACCAACAGGCGGTTCGAGACAGTAGCAGCATCCAGGGACGGGAGCTCTCCGATGAGGAAGTGGTGCGTATCACCCACACCCACTACCAAGAACAAACATCCACTCATCCTGTTAAAGAATACTGCCCAGGCGCTGCTTGTGTCCATGTAAAAAGACAAAAGGGGACACCGCGGTTGTCTTTTATGACGTGGTCATTATTATTGTTTATGCATCCCTGGCTTTGTGAGATTACAAATGGGCCTTGAAATGTACACAGTTAGGGTTCAACGCTTCAATGGAGGGGTGACATCACCCCCTTGTCTCCAGGCTATTTTTTTTTGTCATGGAGCGCTTTCCATGGGAAGCCAGATCGTTAATGCAAGTTAACCTCTCAGGCTGCAATATGAGATTGGCTTTTCAGCAGTGCTCATTGTGAAGCTGACAACTGTTGGTGCTATACACAGCACCTTTGGCCCCAGCAGCTACTTCATTCAAAGCTTTTTTTTTTTTTTTCAATGGGGAATAATTGATACCCCCTCCGTCTCTTCCTCTAAATGATTTCCTTTCTAAATGCAGGTCTTTTTTTTCTGTTTGACAGCATGACAAACAAGGCAACAGAGAGAAGCACTTCAACAATATAGCACAGACTATATGGGCACTACTTCATATACATTGTTTCCCTGTCTGTATGATATATTCTTGTCAATAACCATATTATTAAGGCTTTACTGTCCCACTTTGCATCATGCAGTCAATACTAATCAGTCAAAGTTGCTGAACTCCAAATAATGCTTCTTGTCCTAACCTGTGTCTGGCTAATTTTGAATGTTGTACTTGACAGGGTATATTATTATTGGATTATGCTTATTAGTTACCGCAGTAACTATGATAGATAATATATAGACGTCCAGAAATACTTTTTCTAATAAAATGTGGAAGCTAATGAAGCTATCCAGTAGGGAAATGTCTAAAGACTTTGTTTAGATAGACTTTAGATGGCCCCTCATTATTTATATCAAAGCTCATTTTGGTGTCCAGTATTTCATTCATACCACTGCCAACTATTTTCCGGACTGCAGCTCCATAATTCTTCCTGCAATGAAAGGATTTTTAATTAAAATGAAGATGGTTGGCTCAACTGTGCAGAGGTCACACCATAGTTTTTCAGTGGAAGCGGACGACAAATGCCCTGTACCTTCATATTTAGTCATTTTCTCTCATTCTGAGGAAAACTCATGAATTAAATTGAAAATACAATGATTATCAACAGGGCAGGATCAATGAGAAAGCATGAGATTGTAATCACTCTTTTTACTCACCATCTGTCCAGGTTTAATATGATAATGACTTTATTTATTGATCACCTTTAGACACAGCAGCTCAAAAACACTGGTAGCTTCTTAGTTAGAAGACTCTCTCTGCTTGGCAGACACAACCAGTAGAGGGATCACTGGGCTGCGAAGGGTATCAGAGCTGACCTCCCAAAGGCACTGAATAGTCCTAAAGGTCTTATTGTTGACACTGCTCTGATAGCCACAAATTGAGAACCCTGATGAAATATCCAGAGTGCCAGCTGAAGCGAACCTCTCCCTCCCCTCGCTGTTTTGAAATCTAGTTATAGCAAAGAAGTTGCTGTTCAAAGAGAGATCCAAAGAATAGTTTCAGTTAAATTTTGGTGTCATATTTTTTTTTTTTTTGTCTTTGTATGACTTGTCCCTCCTGAAATGTCACTGATAGGATGTAGTTCAATACAAAAATGTCATATGAACCACTGTAGTGTAGTCCAGTGTAGTATCATATCTCATCTAGTAGCCAACATGAAATACAGCTGTTTGTTTCACACCAAATGGAAAGCCAACCTCGCAGGCCTTTTGTATGTGACAAAAGAGGCACGGGATGAACATATCCCATAGAATCTGTATTTGTGTAGGCTGCCTTTTTAGATCTGTGATAGGTGTGTTTGTGTCAGAGAAAGGGAGCGATGTTTAGAGCAGTATCATATTACTCTCACCAGAGGCAATCTGTGGCATTGTGCGGTAGCAATGCCCTTAGGCCAGCGTCTATGCTGCTTTGTTACAATCGTTCAGTGGTAGACACCTGTCTGTCATCAAGTCTGATCGTCTCTAACACTGCAAGTCTATAGAACTGCCTCTGAGTTTAGCCTCTTAGCAACTGGAAATGGAATATAATCATAGTGTATATATATTTGCCAAAGGAGCTATGTCTGTGTCAGCATTTCACTGTATTTGACAGGTTAATATTTCACCTACCTTTTTATGTTACCGGTGTGATTTTACAAAGGATGTTTTGGATGCGTTACTGAAACACTTCCATTAAAGTGAGTGGCTAGTGCATACTGGATAGCCTCTCAGAGAGATTACTGAACAGCTGCTTTCCAAGCGAGGAACAGCTAAGGTCATGAGTCATGACTGACCTGTAGTATCAGAGAGTAGAGGGCAGAGGTGTGTGCATACAAATACAGACACACACCCCCTTCCTAGGAAACACAATACCCTTTTCAGTACTCTTTTCATTTCCAGTTAGTTATCATTATCCATCTTTCCCTTTTATTTTATTCTTAAAGCTTAAAGGATAGATCCATAGTTTTTCCAAGTCTGTCTTAAAACAACAGAAAAAATGTGAACCCAACCTTTTAAATGATTCTTAATCTCTCCAAGTGACCTTATTCATACATGAACTGCTTTCACATATTGGTCAACATTAAGTCAAAAACAGTAAAGAAACCATTTTATATTCATTCAGTTTTCAGCACTTATTCATTCTTGCACACTTAAGCCCTAGTGTCCTAGTGACACCTGTATTTTCTGCGACTCTCAGTGAAAACCCCTATTCAGGTAGCAGGTGCACTGACATCACTTGTGACCAAAGGGTATGACGTCCCACAGGCAGGTTTAGTTTGACTGCTGAATGGAAACCCTTTATCTGTGAGGCCATCCTATCCTCTGGGGTGCTGGATGACAGCATAATTGGGTAATTGGTTTCTTGCACATGCATCATGTTGTTCAAATTGGGTTACATTCCCCTGTCTCCTGGTGGAAATATCGGAATCATCTGACAGGGCCAGACAGGAAGCAACACCTCCAGCCCTTTAGCACATCTGTGGGCGAGTGGCTTCAAAAGACTGTAGCTTATAGGAGGTAATTACACGATACAATAGTGTTATTGAGAGGTGTAGATCTACATGTCACACTATATATTCAGTGCCATATCAGAAGTTTATAACTTCTACTTACAGACATTTAACTCGGATTATGTTTGCTGTTCTATTTTCATAGTATTTCACTGCTGTGTAACCTAACCTCACTGAGAAAAAGGCAACACTTCTTAATGAGATAAATAATAACATTGTACAATAGAAACTACTCTTCCTTGGAGTATAGTCTTACTTTTGGCATTTGCCATCTAATGTTTTCCGTACTATATTTGTATCGTGGTGGAAGAATTATTCTGATTTTTTTCTAAGGTAAAAATAATAATTTTTGCATTCAAAATTTTACTGAAGCAAAAGTACAAACCTATCATCAGCAAAATGTTGTGTATCCCAAGTAGTTTCATCTATAACAAAACCTCTTATTTTATAATCTGATTACATGTTTTTAATGTAAAAGCTTAATTCACAGAGAAACTGTGGAATAAAAAGTACAATATTTCCCTCTGAAATGTAGTTGAGTAGAAGTACTCGGAGAAACTGGAAATACTCTGTTCTTACAGTGATTGGATGTATTTACTTTCCACTGATGTGTGTTGTTTTGGCACCAAAAAACAGAGACACAGTTGTTTCCAGAGCTTGTTATAACCAATTTATGTTAGCAATGTTTTTGATTTATTGATTGTGTCTACTTTAGGAGCATCTTTCCTTGAAGAAATACATTGTGGATATTGTGACGGACAGCTCCGTTTCTTCTGAGAGCGTGAAGGATGGGGAAGAGAGGCAGAAGGCACGGAAGAAGGCAAAGAAGCTCCGCGCCAGGATGAACTCCAGGTCACTTGTCCATTTTCTCCCTCTTTCTGTCAGACAGTCTGCCTCTTTCCATCTCTCCCTCTCCATCCTCTCAGAGTCAGAGGCAGAGAGGACAAAACTGTGCCCGCACTTTTTTTTTTTTTTTTATGAGCGACAAGGAGAATGAAAGCAGATGTTATGTGCATCCTGACTGTCCACAAGCTAACACTGATGAGCTTAATTTATGACCACTTTCTGTGATTGGGCAGCAAAACTGCAAATCGATCTTTAGGGTCCCGGCTTCCACCTGTAAAGAGCTTTCCTCCAAATTGCTGCCATGGCACTGCCAAATCTGAAGCCTCTCTCTGTGTACAGGATGTATGTTAAAGTATGTATGAACCATGCCTATTTTTCTTCTTCGGAGCTATTGATTTTTAAATGAAGTATCAAAGAAAATCAATAGTAATCAACAAATAGGAGGCAGCACTTCTGTGTGTCAGAACCTGGACCTGAGCTCAATCAATTTAACTGGCTGTCACAACAGGGAGGGAGGGAAGTGAAAAGAGACAGGAATTTGACAATACTTACTGTAAGATGTTATTGATGTTGATTAGTGGGAGGATACCACCTCAAGCATGATGACTATATCTGAGATGTATATTGTCAGGAAAGGAACAATGCATACTAAAAATAATTAAAAGAGGCGTAAAGCAAAATCTAGTTTTTATTAACCTAATTTGGTGACTGAGGAATCTCAATATATCAATATATCTCTGTATAGAAGATTTAAGGTAGCCTTTAAATACTGAAGTCACATTTTCAACACAGAAGTGATAAATCATATTACAATCCTGTAACACTAAAGCGTAGGTTCACAATTTCAATTTCAAGTCTGTCTTAAAACAGTTGTCAGGTGCACATATGATCATTTAAACAGGTTTTGCTGGCAGTAACCGTTGCTCCTGTTCATACTGGCCATTTAAAAATCCCCTCATAGTGCGGTTTTAACGTAAGTGATGGGGGACAAAACCTACAGCCACTGTTTTATGTAAAAATGTATTACAACATTTATTGTAAGCTAATATGCAGGTTCAGATGTCTAAATCAGTCAAATCAAGTAGATATCTTTCAAAGTTGCAGAAAAAAAAGCACAGAGAAAATGAACACTCTTAAATGCTAGCTAAACTTTAAAAGAGACCGAGTTGTTTGTTCTCTGCTGTTGTCTCTAGACATTAAATCTGCTACTGGAGTAATAATACTTTTTTAGTGGTAAGTAGTAATAATTACTATGATAAGTTATAATTAGTTTGTGTATTTAAAAGACCTATAAAGTCATGAATTAAAATTTGTAAAGCTTATTTGAGTGTAGGACGCTTTAATGATCCTAAAAGAGCCTCAAAGCTCTTATCATCAACATGAGATTGTGAGTATGAATGAGTCTCCACTCTTTGGCTCTCCTCTCTCAGTTTATTAGATCACTTTCATGAACACTGCATTTTCTTGAATCTCAATCAGCAATCTTATTGTGTTGGTCAGAAGGGGAATAAGAGGCAGCTACAAGCTGAAACACATGAGCCGTTCTGCTACAGTGCTTTATTCTCCTCGGTGCTGCTGTTTTTGGCTTCGTGAGGCTCAGCGGTACTGAGAAAGTGACAACATGATCTGTCTCTGTTCACTGTCACTCCATCACCAGCCCTGCTGAGAGTAGCACTCAAAGGCAGCAGGCTTTCAAAGGTCATAAATAACGCAGAGCCCCAGTAAACATAAAGGTGAGCCGCTTCACCACCGGGTGGAAATGAACCGTTTTATTGGAGCACCGTATGGTGTCCGTAAAACGTGAGTGCTTCTCACTAGACTTTTTGCTAGGCCAACATGCAGCCCTGTTCTGTCATAAAGCAGTGCACACACATTTTAACCCACATGTTATTTTTGCGGCTTGGCTAACTTCTCTAATAACAAGTGTATTGGGAAGAAAAATATGCTATTAACATTTCATGTAAGTAGCCTGTCAGTTAGTGTCAGGATGGGTTCTGAACTTTGAAACTAAAGACTTCGCTCATGCTCTTGTAGGAGCCGCTTGCCTGTAGCTGGTTGCTTGAGGTTCGCTCAGCAAGGAACAGAGTGGCCTGTGTGTGTGTGTGTACCTAAGATGGTGGTGTGTATACAAAGACACTCCTGTATAGGGTATGGAGTACAGTCTGAGGTGGTAAGCATGACCCTCACTCATTTCACCCAGTCTGCTGCCATAGCTTAGGGCAATCTGTCCTGCTTGTATATGAATATAAACACTTATAAGCTAAATGGGCTTTAAGATGTGGTGTGTTGATATATAATAAGTATAATGTTTTACATTTGTGGGTTATACTCCTCTTCATTGCCACTGAAATGATGGTTGACTTTCTTTTTTAGGCCTGTGTTGTGTGTATCATAATCAGTGTGTTTTTTAGGGACATTGGAGAGAAGTGAACTTTTGTGTGTCTGTAAAAGAAACAGAATCTGTTGTGCTTTGAACTGCTAAAATAGATTCGCACTGTAGATTTGTGCTTTCTATGTTATTGCCAATCACTGATATGAAGCCAGTTTAACTTGGGCTGCAGCCTGATTCTGACAGTAATAAATTGCTCAGCAATGGCTCCCTGTTTAACCTGGATACGTATAAACCTGTCAGAGATTAATATTGTAATATCACAAATGAGAAACAGGGCAGGTATAGATCAGGCCCCTCTGAAAGCAAGTCTGTGTCACCCATTTGTTCTGCTCACAGGGCATGGAAAATTACTATATCTATCTCACAACTTGTCCGGTTGATATTTAATGCTGTAGGTACACTCTTATGGCATTTTTCTGTAATGTTTTTCTCTGAACAGGTGTTTTTCCTGATAGTAATATGGCTTATCTCATAAAACTTTTGTTTGTTTATTTGATAAGACAAGGTTGTATTTTTCATAGTAGTCTTTGAAATAAATTCGCACTAGTTACAGGTATGCAGAAAGTGAGTTAACATTTAAAACTATGGAATTAATACAGTAGTACAATATCTTTTTGAATGCTATAATATATACTCTGGGTGGGCAGTAGGAAGGTTTTTTGCACCACACTGTCCTTCAGGCTAGCTAGCAAGTTATCAGTTACTGTCAGATGACTTCCCTCTTATACAAGAGATTGTGAATGCTCGATTTGGGTTTTGGTTGGTCCAGGTCTTGTCAGCTGGTCAAGTCCACCTGTCGACCTCCAGGAAGTGTTTGATCCTATTAACATAGAGATGGGTAACCGGAAGGCACTCTGTCTAACTCTGATCAATAGTTACTTATCATGTCTGGGAACTCCTGATTGACAGATAGAATCTCTCTGTGACACACACACACACACACACACACACACACACACACACACACACACACACACACACACACACACACACACGGACAGTTTGGCTATTGGATTAATGCCACATAGATACCAGTCCCCTAATGACAGTGACCTTCTGGGAGGTCACACTTTCACAACACTGGTTGTGTTACTGGTAACCCACATTTATTGTTTATTTGACAATTCTTGAAATATAGAATTTGAGCCTCTCTTGTTAAATTTGATTTGAAGGGATTTAAAGGTGCGGTGTGTAGAATTTAGTGGCATCTAGCGGAACAGACTTGGCAGAGATGGAATATAATATTCATAAATATGTTTTCATCAGTGTATTATCACCTGAAAATAAGAATTGTTGTGTTTTTGTTACCTTAGAATGAGCCCTTTATATGTATATAGGGAGCAGATCCTCTTCCACAGAGCCTGCTATCCTGCACCGCCATGTTACAGTAGCCCAGAATGGATAAACCAAACTCTGGCTCTAGAGAGGGCGTTTCGCTTTTTTTTTTTTTTTTTTTCCGTAATTTTTGCGACCACCGTAGGTTCTCCTATACACCTGGAAGGGGAGGGTGAGAGGAGATGAGAGGTGGTTAATTTGGTTGCAATGTGCAACCTTACCACTAGATGCTGATAAATCCTACACACTGCACCTTTAAAGGTAGAATTAAGTCTTGGTGATATGAGTCGATAGCACCAAAACATTCGTCCTTACAGAGTGAGTGTCTGATTATTTTAAGCCAAGTTACTTGGTGAATGGCTGACAGGCCAAATAAACAGACTCAGCTTGAACTTTTTCTTTCTCTTCACACTTCCTTCTGTTATGTTCTTTACTGACAGGCCAAACACTTTTTTTGCCAGGGATTCAAAGACTTTTTTTTTTCCTTCTCCTCCCTCTGCAGGGCAAAGGAATATGAGACGTCAATTGAAGCAAAGACCCAGGTCCCTGACTCCCCATACAAGGCCAAGTAAGTGTTTTCCTTTTTTTATAAGTAGGAGTTTTACTTTTTTCTTCATTTTTAATGTCTTAAAAATACTCATCAAGATTTCCCAAGACACAAGTTGATATACTCAGTTTTAGGGACGCAACTAACACTTTTTTCAGAATTGATGCCAATCACATTTTGCTAGAGCCCAAGGTGATGTCTTTAAATTGCTTGTTTTGCCCAAACAACAGTCCAAAACCCAACGATAATCTATATCCTTTCATTGAAGACTAAGAGAACTAACCCATATTTGCAATGAAAGTGATTTTTTTTTTTATTTATTTATTTTTTCTTTTGGCATTTTTCCATTTATAAAAAAAAAAAAAAAGCTTGAATGAAGAATCGATTATCAAAATTGTTGCCAATTTTCAAAATCTCTCAATTAACCAATTTAATGTTTTGGCTCTATTCAAATTGTTAGTTTTGTCTGACCAGCAGAACAAAACCCAAAGATATTAAATTTACTATCATTTAAAAAAAAAAAATAGGATCAACAAGTCTAAAAACTGACTTAAATATGAATCATTATTTAATTTTCTGTCATTTAATGAACTGGTGTTTAAACAGATTTATAATAACTCTTGGCTCTTGTATGTTTAGGTTACAGCGCCTGGTGAAGGACCTGTTGAAGCAGCTGCAAGGCCAAGACAGCGGCCAGTGGGCCAACAACAAAGTGTCTGGTCTGGACAGAACCTTGGGAGAGATCTCTCGCATTTTAGAGAAACAGGTAGATACAGCAAACAGTATGATTGAATGATTTACATCTATTCTTTATGTAGTGATATATATTTTAACATTTTGGCTGTATATTAAGGACCAAATGGTTTTTATGCACCTCTACCCATACTACTTTTTAATGTAGAAAACTGGTTGGAAGTTGCCTGTTACAACATCAGGTCCTCCGCTGCTCTGCAGAGTGTGTCCTGCGTTGCTCGGCACTCTACTGAAGTCTGCTGCAGCTCACAGGTCATGCCAGCCCTTTGGCATGTCTCGTCAGTGATGAGTTGTGTTTGGCTGAAGCTCCCTCTGTCTCACCCACCCAATGTAGAGTATCGCTTACTCCAAAGCCACTTGCCTGTGGTTATTGGTTAATGAAGACCAGATTAACTGTGTTTTTATTGTGCACATGGTACCAATAGAGGAGCTTCCTAGCACGAGAGCAGGCATTGTTTCACACAACTCAGATGTCACTGGTTTAGACAATGGTAAATTGGATTTCCAGTTGAAATGCCATTAATGCACAAGACGTTATTGAACAAAGACATTTTTTTTCAGTGTTAGCTTTTTTCTTGCACTTCTTTGCAGTTGTGTAAATATATATAATTGTCAGATATAACTGCAGACATTTATAACTTTAGTTGATTTGAAACATCTGTCCCAGAGGTTTTGTTGCATGGCTTTTTTTTTTTTTTTTTTTTTTTTACAGTAAAACTCACATCAATTTGAGACTGAGAGGAGCAATTAAAACACCTGCCACCATGTTTATGATAAGGAGAATATACAGCCCACTTCCTGTAATGAGGCATAAATTTCCTGCCAAGTTGTGGTTCGCACCATCATAACATCCCACTGTGCGTGTCTGTGGGCGTGAGGATAGAGAGATTATGGTGTCCCATCAGTGACAAGGGGGACGGCTGGAGAGGCTATTAACGAATTTCCCCAGAGAGGCAAAGAAAGAGGTGGCTGCGGTGGGTGGCACGGCGTCCTGTAAGGAGAGAGGAGGAGACCAGTGTGATTTGAGTAGCTCACAAGCTGTCACTACATGAGGGCTCCTCCCCTCAGCTCCACATACTCCCAATAGGAGGTCAGAGGTCAGTGGGCCACAAGAGATGTGCTCTATTCAATGGCGGTGTCATCGGCAAAGAGGCAAATCAAGGATCTGCTGGGGTGTTTTGGCTTTGTCTCTCACCTCAGTTTAAAAACACATTTTTAAACTGTTTTGTCAAGTCCTACTCCACTAGCTTCTTACAGAAACATCCACCCCAAAGCTGTGTAGAAGCGTGATTGGCAAATGAGGCAGCCTGGGGAACACTTTCCTCTCTAATCCCTGGACAAAGTCAAATAAATAGAGTCTCCGTCAGCATGGCTGTCTGGCCCCTGAGTCACTTCAAGTCGGGACCGTTTAGATTATTTGACCTAACAAGCATCTCTCATGTCATTGACTCACCTAGAGATTTGTTTTTCTCTCTCATATCTGATTCAGTCTCCACTTTCTCTGCTAATTCCTTAGACAACACCCGACACTCCCCTCCTGCACTGCTGTTTGGGTCCCACCCCCCCTCACTCCTCCCCTGCTCTCGAGGCCGCGTATAGTCTCTGACCCCAGTCTGTTTCTCCCTCTGTGGCCTCTAATTGTTTATTCTGTGTCAAACCTGATTTTTTTTTTTTCTGTGTGATTGAGAAGAGTAATTTTCTGCTGCTCTTTTCTTTTTGTTGTAGACTTTGCTTTATTATTAAGCTCTCATATTTATATATTGCCCAAAGTGTTTACTACTGCTTTCAATTAAAGCCTGTCTAGAAAAGAGCAACGTGTATGACAGGTAAGGAACTGTCAGGAGCATGGAGCTCTGAGAACCGAAAACTGCAGACTGTATTTACATTTTCATTGTCAGCTGTCAGAGCCGACCAGTGGGACTGGTTGGAGTTGTATCTGGGGACACGGGGGTAGGAGAGGGGCAGGGTGGCAGGATAACAAGGTTTCTTGCTTGAGCCTCCAGCAGACTGACAGATACAGCCCAGATCAGCAGTGTCAGAACTTTGTCAAGCAAAGACAGCAAAAGTGGGCGGTGTACTATTTAGTTCTGTGAAGAATTTTTCAATCTTTATGAGCAAAATAATACGTTACTTCTTGGTTTTAAATATTTGTTTACAGCGTAAAGGGTTACAAAAACTGATATAGTGGATGTGCATCAATAATATGTTCTTTTTCCTTGTTTGTTTTAAGTGTTTGACCATCAACAAAGCTTTTCAAAGGCATTGGTCCTAATATTATTTTAAAGCTGCATTATTCAGCTTTAGTTTTTAGTAATTTTTTAAATTTTGCAAACTGACGGGATTAAACTATTAATCAGTTTTCATAAATGATTGGTCATTGAAGTCTTTCAACAGATAAAACTACCAAACATTTGGAAGTTATAGCTGGTACACTAATTAAGACATTGACATTTGACATTGATATTGACATTTTGTTGGTGAATAATTGGTTGATTAATTAAAAAAAAAAACAACTGATACTTTAATGGAAAATGAAAACAGTCATTAGTTACAAAACTGGTGTTATTGTATTCTCTCAATATAGACTAGTTTGTTTCCAAACAGCCTCCTTTTCGTTTCCTTGCCACAAGACCAATAGGGAGTGAAATGGTTTTAAGCTACTTGGTGTGTTAGTTACAACTAGAGGCTGTTTGTGGTTTCTGCGGCAGGTTTGATTTTGCGCCACACTGGCCTTTGATTAATCTTAGCTCATTTTATAGAATAAACACAGTTTGTAAAATTCTCCATTTCCCTGTAGGCCCTGCGTTCTCACAGCCTACTAAATCATATGCTATTATCTCTTGTAAACACACAAGTTTATACACGGCCTCACAATGTTTACTCCAACAACCTTGTTGTGGTTTACAGTTGACTTGGCCCACAGAGTTTTGTTTACCACTCTCTGGCTTTTCTATAAGGCTGTATAATGAAGAAATCCGTGTGAGGAGAGGGTGATCTGTCACACTCCTCTCACTGTTAGGTTTTTATGTGTGTCGGACTGAACTTATGACTTGAAGGTACAGATCAAAGTTGAAGCCAGTCCATAATGAACTGCCAGTTGTTGTCCATCTGTTGGTGGAGCCAAACAACTGAGGCTGTGCCCTCCTCTCCTGCTGTAATTAAAGCGTCTGTTGGGAGGAGACTGCAAAGTGCAATCTGGCTGATCTGCTGGTCTGCGGACACTGTTGCAGGAATTACCAGCTGCTGCGGCCTTCCCCATCAGCTGGTGTAACAATGGTCACCCTGGACAATAATTGGATAAGATTCCCCTTTTTGTATAATTCAGGAGCCATCCATCTCACTTGTGTCTTAATGTTCAGCCTTTGGTGGTGCCTCTCCTTTTTTTAAAAGATAAATTAGGTACTCTTGTTACTGTCTTATTGTTGTAGCTTCTGTTGGTGTGTAACCAGCCACCAACAGATTAAAACCTGAAGGAACTTTTTACATTTTGGGAAATGTATTTAATTGTTGTCTTACCCATAACCACAATATGAAATTCATCTCTGTGCTTTCACTACAGAGGTAGGTCTGGAACAGTTAGTCTACATTAAAAGGGTACTTCTTTTTAATAAAGAAATAAAGAAATATATAGGTTACATATAGTACTCCTTGTAAGTAGTAAAGCGACACTGTAAAATCTCTGCAATGACCCACTAAAAGCGAAAAAAAAAAAAAAAGTCTGAAGCTAAGCTAGTGGCTCTAAGAGGCTGTATTTGGGCATAGCAGTGCTTTGACCTAAATGCTAACGTGCTGATGTTTAGCAGCTAAAATGTTTACAATTGTCGGCCTCTTAGGTTAGAGTGTTAGCAAGCTAACATTTCCTAATTAACAGTCGATGAGACATTTCACTCAGAACCACAAATGTCAAACCTTTGATGGCGCTAGAGGAAAAGTCAGGTTCTAGACAAAGTCCGTTGGCTTCATCCTCTGGGGAACATGAATGTCTGTCAATACAACATTTCATGTATATCAATCCAGTAGTTGTTGAGATATTTCAGTCAGGACCAAAGTGGAGGACATACTGACCAATCAACTAACAGACAGACAGAACCACGCCAAATATGCTAAAAATATGCTAACAACTCCAAAACTATATTACTTACATATATGTAATTAAGGAGCCAGTTACTTCTACATCCAAGAGTCTCATGAGTTTTGTTCATAACTACAACAGTGTACAAACCTGTCGACCTTACTATGAGGACTTTTTGAGATGCTGCATGCAGTCATTTGGTCCATCTAATCATTTCCCACTGCTTCCAATCTTTGAAGAAAATGATAACTAATCTTCTAGTCTAACTTTAGGTAAGACTGCAAACAAGTGTATATTGGAGTGTTAGAGTATCCCTCTAAGTACACTGGGTGGAGGATCTTTACTGTAACTGTCTCTTACAACATAATTTGCAAATCCCTGCTAATCCTTTGAGACAAAAACATTGTTTTCATCCTTTTTTAGTTTGTATGCAAATTTAGCTTACTGTGTACATACACTGTCACTGTAATTACATACAAACATGATTCTGTTGCCCTTCTGTGGTTAGGTTTGTAGAAAAGATATATCATCGCCAGATGCTTGTTCCATTTGCTTATAAAGCAAACTGCACTAAGAACAACATTCACTGACTGCAGAGCTGTTATCAGGCAAGACAAGACTTAATTTTCTATCAGTTTGTTTTCTGTGTAATTGAATCTTCACAGTAAAACTCTGGTGCCTTTTTGTTTTCCGTGGGCCATTGCATGCATAGACCACCTAAAGATAGTATCTCAGGTAGTTTGAACTTAATCCTCTTCACCCGCATTGTTCCATCATCACAACAGATAAATCTGTCAGCAGAGCAGAAAAAACACTGACTAACCAAGCAACTCTTGTCTGGTTTTCACAGGAGACAGCCAGGACTGGGCAGGTCCCAGTTACCCCCTTTAATACCATTTGATAAGCTGCTATGAAAGAGCTGCCTTTTTTCATTTAGGCTAGAAGCTTTTAGGTAGGTGTGTTGATGGGAGGGTTAAGAGAAGGGTTAAGCGAAGCTCAGTGACTGAGACCCAATTGATTAGGCATGGAAACTGCAAGCAACTTACAGAGAGGAAGTCATAAGGAGGTGTTTTTTTTAAAACACTGCTAAGACATTTCTCATCATCTTGAATCCAAAGTCATTGCTGTGTTGGTAATGTTTTTGTTACAAACCCTAAACGATTGTTCAGTGCGTCTTCCTCAGAATCGAGGAGCAGTTACCTCAGCGGCAGGCATGAATGACAGATGAAGAGCTTATCTGTAATTTGGTAAAGCGCTTCTCTCTCAATGTGTTCAGGCTTGTTGGCAACTTCCCATCTACAGAACAAAAGCGCTGTGAAGTGGCTGGATTTTAGTGCTGTCACAGCAGTGAGGAGCCTGTAACCTCATTAGGTGGAGGAGTGACCTGCAGTGTAACACGGCCCTCTGCAGTCGTGTGAAGACGGCCCTTCATCAGCAGCTCCCCTCCAGCTCCTTTCCTCCCTGTCGACCCAGGCACAAACATGCCTGATAGCAGCGCTCGCTCCTGGCTTTGTACTTGTTGATTTATAAGATACTGTAGCAACAGCATTTGACCCACTGCCAATTACTCTAACTCTTCTCTCTTGTCATCACTGGAGGGCAGGAACTAACTATTTACATGTGTTTATAATTCTAATGCACCGGATTGATGTATTTAGTTAGTTTATCTGTATTTACTTTTTATATTGTAAGTTGACTGAGAAAAATGAACAACAAAAACACAACTTAAGAACTACAAGTAAGAAAAAAACTTTAAATTCGCATTAAGATAATGTTAAAAAATTGTATTATAAAATTAGGTGATTTAACGTTTTATGTCACCTCAAAGGAGTCCTGCCAATATCCACAGTGAACCACAGTTGCGCACCCAAGCTTACTGCTGACTGGATGTTGTTTAGATTACATCATTGTATGGAAACGTTTGGCAGTTTAGTCCATTTAAGTTCTTACTCAGTGGAGGAAGTTAAAACCGTCCTCGTCGAATGTCATCTGAGTGAGTTGCGCTTCTGTTATCGGGTATTTCCAGCTGGCTTTCATTCATGTATACGGATTAATGAAAAAATACTTGTATCAAACCTACGTATACACATAAATCAATTTTAGCACTTTTTTTTTTTACATGGGAGGAATTGTACTGCATCTTACATTTTGTATGTCTAGTTGTCAACAGTCCTGGTATTTATAATTGTCCACTGATTTATTTTATTGAATTGCAATGTGGTTTGTAACCTTTTTAAAATTATTATTTGCGTGTTGTTGGTTTTAGAGCCTTTAATTTTTTTTTTCTTCACAAAAAGAAGTAGAGAAAATAAAGGGAAATTTAAACAGAGCCAGCTGAAGCAAAGCACCATTTTGAGAAGGCACCATTTAGTTAAACACACTGTTTTAAGAAAACTCTGCTATCAGCACAAAATTTTCTGATCTACAGTGACTATAAATAAGAGAGGAGCTTGTACTGGGGTTGGATAGTGTTAAAGGTTAAAGAAAGATGTCTAAACAGAATTACATGGATCCCTGTAAATGCTGACACAACAGGTGAAGTAATGTAAGTGCGTCACCTTTCTTCCTCCAACAGATTTGATGCAATGTTGCTCAGTTTAAGTCAGATTATGGTTTTATTTATCATATCCTATCAGAATAATTGTCCTCATTTTAAAGTTATTTTAATTGCCTTGTTCTTTGTTTGGCCTAGTGGCATTTTTCTCAATTTCTCTTAGACTGGTCATCGTTGAGACCACCCTGGTGCTAACTGGAGCCTGCAGAGCATTTGCCTTCTACTGAAACTTGACTGTTGTGGGGCAGAGTCGGGTTGTGCACTTTTGAGATTAAACAGGAATACTTTAGGGATCACTTTGTTTCAGATTTCAATCCCTCGCCCCTGTAGGAGAAAGAGAGGTTCCCTCTCTGGTGAGAGCCATGTAATCCTCTGTCCAGCCTGTGGCTCATTGTCCCCTGACTGTACCTCTCTGTTTCTCTGACTCTCTCTCTCTCTCTCTGTCCTTGCCTCAACAGAACAATGCAGACCAAGTGGCCTTCCAAGTGGGCGGCGGCCTGTCGGCTCTGGAACAAATTCTGCAGGTCGTCGCTGCTGCCTCCACACCCACCGCAGTCCCTCGTATTCCTCTCAAGTGAGTGGCGTCACCAAATTGAAATGTTACATATTTCTGTGATTTAACATGTGATAAAATATAAATAATCAGTTGCTATGCTCCTCAGTTTACAGTCATGCCTCAATTCAAGTTTCTGTTTCAAACCAGCAGGGTGAGCTGTCTCTTTAGCTTATGATTGGTAGAATTGGATTTCTGAAATGCTGAACAGACTGTTTGAAACTAGAAGGATCAGACCTGCATAAACCTGTTGTTGTTGTTGTTGTTGTTGTTGTTGTTGTTGGGACCAGTGAGTGATCTTGTTGACTAGGTGGTTCAGTGTCAGGGTGGGAACAGGTCTGGAGTGAATTTCTGCATTGGTGGAAATTCCCTCTGGGCTGAAGTCTATGAATAGTTACATCTTCTGTTTTGATAAAAATCTGTCCACAGTGTTTATCTAATGTTATGTTTATTATGTTTAATGTTTATCTCTTCTTGGTTACTGCCAAGGCTGTACTCCTATACATTATGAAAACTCATATGGACAGGCATTAGTGGTGTATTTACTGGTCGAAAGAAAGATCGACTCCGTACTGTATTTCACATGTTTTTATTATTCTATGAATAGTATATAAAATCAAAGACAGAAAGCGGCTACAGCATTTATATAACTTGTAGTATACTTCAATCTCTGGCGAAAATGTAAGCAGCTTTTCATGCTCCCCATAAATCTCACTTAGGATGAGAGCTGAATTCCTTGTTGGTCGTGTACAACTACTTGGGAAGCATTTTGTATAGGTATAAATGTTAGCGGAAGTGTTAAATGTTAACAGTGTTCATTTTTGCATTTCTGGTTCTCACAAAACAGCATTTCTTTTGCAAACCTGAAAGACAGAAATAACTGCGTCATCCATATTGTTTAATGTGGACTCTGTTCTATATTCGCAAGGCCTCAAACAGCTGTTACATTTTGTCTTACCAATGACTTCTCTTTGACTGTATCCTTTCACTGACCTCACTGACAACATACTTCTTTATTTCCTATTTGTGATTTCTTGCAATTGCATAAAGTGAGTGAGCTAATCTCAACTAACCTACTTTATCACTGTTTATAGTTGCTTCATCTCAATAAATACTCTCAAAATGTATTAATGAGTAACAGCGCTGCCGCTTCTAGAAACAGAGAGCATTTCCATTTCAGTAATCAATTTGTGTTCATTCTTCTCTCTCGAAACACAAAAAGCACATGTGCTCCATCTATCATTTAGAGTGCAGAGTATTTTTGAGTTGTGAGTCTGGCGTTCGCTTTGCCTGCCAGTAGATAACCTCAGAGAGGCTGCCATACTCACTAGTGGGACTCTGTAATGGACTAGAATGGCCTTGCTCTCCCATTCATTAGCATTTACTGGTCTCTGAATCTCTGCTAATGGACAAATGCTTCTTATATTTATAAGGCTTTTAAAGGGCATCACATGTATATTGATTTTTTTTTTTTTTTTTTTTGTACTCTCTCTCCCTCAATCATTGTAATCTGTGGGAATTTCAAGCAGACTTCTGAATTGAATGAAATGTTATTAACTTAAATGGAGACACTGTCTTCTTGTACACAGCGTTTGTTTACTGAGTATTTTTTGCACTTACGTGCATGATGATGTGGTAGTTTATATACACACACAATACCGCCTTGGCTTTTAAGACATCTTCTTGATATACTGTAGTACAGAAACAGGAGGTGAGGATTAGGCCTATGTGTTTTTATCTTCTGTGTACCGGTCCAGTCAATGTGTGGGGTGAGTTATGAATTATGATAAATAAATGGTCTTGAATTAGCTCTTCTTTCATAACCAAACCTTTCCCATTGCTAAACAGGTTACTCTGCAAAGAGTTTAACACCAGCATGAGATTAACAGCAGTCACTCAGACACGCTTCAGTATGTCCGAGGCCTTGCAGGATATTTTCAGAATCGTGCTTGATTCCTGCGTTCTTCAGCTTGCCTGTCAGTTAGTCCTGTGCTGCTATCACTGCTGGACCCTTGAGAGCTTTGCCAGCTGTTAGCAGAGAGCTGAACCGGAGATAAGCCCCTGATGAACACAATCAATCCAGCCCAATGGAGACATTCACCCTGACCACATATATACAATATGTTCTGTGGTGTAGATTGAAATAGCTTGATTTGTAGCTTGTAAGTGTACCTTAATACACGTATTATAAAAGCACCAACTGTGTATACAGACAAAACACTTTTATTAATCCACATGCAGGGACAGTTATACACAAACAAATCTTACTGAGTCATTTTTTCTGTTTTGAAAACCATATTAAATGCAGGAGAGCTCACATTTCGACCTTGTGATTTAGCTCAGTCAGGTCAGTGCAGTCAGAAGCTTGTGAAGAGACGCAACACAAGGACGCAGCCCGGCTGTCTACTTATCACTATCCGTCATCTGGATGGCTGTGTGGCCTAATGGGCTGCTATACAGACGCTAGGCCCAGAGTGCGCTACATTATCTGTTTACAGTGATGCTGCTGTATTGATCACCTCCTCCTACCAGATAAACAGAGTGATTTACAAAAAAAGGCAGCTGCAGAGATGGTCCTGCCATATCTCTCCCCAGGGAGACTGATTCCATCTTGTTACCGTTACATTAATGAGCTAATTCTTCTACGAGGCTCTGCTAATGTCCTAGTGTAACCCTGTGGTCACTGGAATGTCTAGATCAGGGCTTATGCAGCCACTGACATTAACTTCAGCCAGAGAGATGATATCTCACAAAATGTACAACAACATCCCAAATGTTAGCATGTAGTTTTTCATTAACAAAGTGTTTTTTACTATATTAATTTTACTATATGATATATATTAATTATATCTGCATCTTACTGTTAAGTAGAGCAATTAATTGTTATTTTCACTATTGATAAATGTGCCGATTATTTTTCTTGATTAATCAACTAACCATTTGATCTATAAGATGTGTCGATTTCTCATAATCCAAATTGACATCTTCACATTGTTATTTTGTGCAAAGTAACAGTTCATAACCAAAAGATATTCCAGTCACTGTGGTAGGAGACTAAGAAAACCCATTCCCATGTGGGAGTGGGTCCAGCATTATCAAAATAGTTGCAGGTTAATTTTGATCAATTTATCAACTAATTGTTTCAGGTTTATTATTAAAGTGACTTTAATATATGTGGTGTTGTACTGTGTGAAGCACCAGTTGTGCTTGGTGGACATGAAGTAAGCGAACATTAAACATTAAATAGAAGCTTTAAAGGATTGTAGAATCTTACCCATCATACCCGTAGCATATATCATCACTATAATGTAGCTGTAGTCGCTTATAACTGTTTCACTAGTAAGGGACAAATAAAGATAGTGACCAATTATTGTTTTTGCTTCAGTTGTGGGGGTGCATGCCTGTTTTTGTACCTGTTTGTGTTTTGGAAAACTGCAAATGATCAGTACAATCCAAAACCAAGGTCAAAGATGACAAGAATTATTTTTAATACAATAATGGATAGCTACACAGTGCAGGTAATAAATGGATTGTCCTTCTGTCTTCCAATAGGGGTCACTGGAGAGAGGAGAGGAAGAAAGACTTACTGTATGTACTGCTTGTAATTGTCTCAGCAGTACAGTATCTGCCTATACACAACTTATGCTTTGACAAACCAAATGATGAAAAGAACAGAGATGCTGGCCTACGATATTTGGCCTGCAAAAAATTATTTTAAAGGTTTATATGTTAATGTGTTTGTCATACAGTAGGTTGACCATTTTAATTGCCTTAAAAAGACGAATAGAGCTATTATGGTAACTGGAACAGGTAATCTCCAGAGAGGGATTTAGGAGTCCTTGGACATGCGTGTTAACCCAATTTGTCTTTCTACCTCTCACATGACCTGACCTGGTGTATCCTGTGAAATCAGACCCTGCTACTTGTGGTTTTATTTCAGGATGTTTTCTACCATTTGTGTGTGTCTGTGTGTGTGTGCATGCACTCATGCTCATGAGCGTGATGCTGTGTGACGGCTCATCAGATTTCCCTCCCCCCGCTTTATACCTGGCCAGTGTGGCACAACAGCCAGAGTAGATATCTTGGAAGCACTCAGGGTATCGGAGAGATCAACAGCAGAATCAAATTAAATGTCATTTAGATAGCAGTGAATGAAGGGATTGTTTGACAGCACAAGGAAATGGATTTGCTCCTCACCTTTTATTTTGGCTTAGGATTCTTTTTCTTCCCCTGAACACAAATTTACCCTGTTTAAGAGGCAGGGACTCAACCTGATCTGGAAGTTGGTCAGATTTCTGCAGCGTTGCTCCAGTCAGGCTTGACTGCGCACATAGGAAACGCACAGAGAGGGCGAGAAATGTGAGACTCAGGTTGAAGAGCACAGATCTCAGGGTAGATAATGCAAGGCAGTGACAAAAAGCATAAAGAGCCTTTTAAATGCTTGTTGTCCTGTTGTTAGCTGTTTATTTTTTTATGTTGAAAAATGGAGAAAATCCATAACCAGACATCTCCCTGCTAAAGAAACTGTGTTTATCTTGTTTTTTTTTGCATCTCATTTAGGATGGAAAATTAACCAGACATTGAAATCTTGATTCTTTTTAAGCCATATTCTCACTTCCAGGCATAGTTGGTTGTCTTTTTCTGTCAGCTTTTGGGGTATACATTGAACTTGGTGTTTTAATATATTAGTTTAAATGCAGAGGTCAGTCGTCCCCCCCCCCCCCAAGCCTCCACCTTATCATGTTTAGGCCCGTTGGCCACCCAGGCTGAGCCCCAGAGAGCTACAGGGGGGTGAAACGGGATCAGGTGTGCTCCATCCCTCTACCTCTTGGCCTCATTTCTCTATAGATGTGAATAGCTCCACAGGTAAAATGGTATTCCCTGGCTGGGTGAGGTTAAGCTGTTTAGTGTAGGTGTGCAGATTACACCCCTCATTATTTGCATCTCACTTTCTCCCTCCATCTCCAGTTTTTATCAGTCAGATTCCAGGGGTTAGTTTACCAGTTAAAACTTGCAACAATAGTTTATGGCTCCTATTTTCCGAGCAGAATTGTTGTAGGAGTGATAATAGCTTGAAGGTGGAGATGGATAGTGGCTGTGGTCATTTCGGGGAAAATGTGAAGAACAATCAGAACCCCATAATGGTGTAAGTGGAGGAATGTTGTCTGCTTAGATATACTGGCACACATCAGTCCTCACAAAGTTTTTGTGCAACATGAGACAAGGTGGTGTGGCACTTCACCAAATTGTTCCTCAGAATCTTTGGCTGGAGCTGTCATGGAGGGGTATTGAGATAGTGAGATTCCCAAAGAGGGCGGACTATCAGGTGTCATGCTCATCAAGCTCAATTAGGTGGGAGGAAACCAAAGACAGATCACTGTGATGGTTCATTGTACAAGCTGGTGTAAGGGCATAACTCAACCATGTCTTTGACAGGCTCCTCATTTGTTCAGAGATGACCAAAGACAAGCCTGATTAGCTGTGTTACAAAGCAATTGCATGCTCATTACATGAGCAGTTGAGTGAGTCGATTGTTAAGCCAGAGGGCCAGATCTGTATCGCCAGGGGTGAAGTGATTTTAATTAGAATATGCTAGTCAGGTCAGAGGAGAGAGAATACAGCCATGCCTTGCATCAAATTAATTAAAAAAACAATTTCACAGTTGTGTATTACTACTTGTAAATATTTGTCTTTTTTATAACGTTTTCTTTTAAAAAATATTGTATTCTGCCTTGTTTATACTAATTTTTGACTCAAGTGAAAACCATGATGTGCATTGTGCTATGCATATATTCATTATACTTTGAGAGCTAACTGCTAACGTCAGCTTTTTAACATGCTCACTTTGACAATGTTAACATGCTAATGTTTAGCAGGTATAATGTTTACAATGATCACTATCTTCATCTACATCTTAGGCTCATGGGAATGTCATTAGTTTTGCAATTGTTATGTCATAAACCAAATTATTGGCCAAATTAAGTGTGATGCCACTAGATGAAAAGATAAGGCATCACAAAGTTATTACAATTAATCCTGAAGGGAACATTAATTTATAAACCACATCTCATGGCAGTCCAGTAGTTTTTGAGACATTTCACACACAAAAAAAGACAAATGTAAACATGGTGGTACTAGAGGAAAAGTCAAGCGATCATTAAAGTCAGGCTACATTATCGGGACACCACAGATATCTGTTCCAAATTTTATGGCAATCCATTCTATAATTGTAGAGATATTTCACAAAAAGTTAAAAAAATAAATAAATAAAAGCCATCTGCTGTTGGCACCAGAAGTAAAATCAGCTTCACCAAATCACCAAAGACAGTAGGATTCATCCACTGGGGACCACAAATGCATAAATATTTAGAAGACACCTGTGCTTCTTAACAAGACTTGTCTCACCGACACCAGGATGAAGTGAAACATTTTGCACAGCCTCACCAATCCTCTGATCTAAGACATCCCTAAATCCTAATGAGAAGTTCAGAGTACAAAGTAGATGACTACTTTTTTCATAAGTCACAGTCCTGTTTGTATGTCTGCACTCCAAGGAGGACTGAAGCTTTTCTACAATAAATGCAACAGTGAAATAATATATAAATGATAAATGCAACTGTTTCCCAGGTATACTTTGTTGTATAAAATTCATGCAACTTATTTGGCAGGAAGAAAACACAAAATCTCAGTTGTCATAGGTGTAACCTCAATGCTACCATTCACCAAGATGAACTTTATCTTGATGTCCTGTAACAACTCTTTGACAGTAATCAAGTCAGTCCTGCCTAGTCATTTTATCTCTGATAGGTTATATGATATCCCTATTACTATGCACTACTTAACTCAACAGGGACACGATCTTAAACACCATGATGGTGTCTTAAGGCACATAAAGTAACTCTTGTCCTTTGGGGGAATGTGCGTAGCAGCTACCACAGTTTAAGCTGTGGGAAACATGTAATTATACAATAGTTTTTGAGATGAAAAGTATTTGAGTTGTCGTTTTGGTATTTCTGTTCTAAATAGCAGTGGCACAGAAGCAGATATTTGTCCCGTGTTCATTTGGGAATTGTAGTCATGAAGCTGGATGGCTGCACGCAGAGCATAGTTTGGTTGGGTTCTCATGTTACCTCACCTCTTGCTCCACACAGGCTGCTCAATCAGTGCACTTAACCATTATGGCTTAATGTTTTCCACTGTCTTTATGCTTTAATAAAATTACTGCCAATGTAGCTGCCATACAAGACAGTAGCCATTTTTCTGGAGTTTCTTTTTTTTAAGTGTTCTGTTATTGTTTTCAGGTGGACAGAAGTAAGTTTTGATGTCAGATTTGGACACTGTCCGATCGCTGAAAGTATAATGTTTTACACATTATCACCACATTCCATGTTTGACAGCTTTACGCTGCACTGTCAATAATGATACGGCGAAACGGCTGATCTGCCCACTAGCAAATGCAGAGCAAAGAATAGAGGAAGTTATTGACAGACTCGGGTCTGCCTCAGCCTAATCTATTTTCCTTTACTATGCCAGCGTGGTTTGACCGAAAACGCACAGCAGATGTGAAGGTTTCGGTAGATATCAAAATGTTTACCAGTTGAAATAAACATGGCCTACTTTAGGCAATGGAGAGGCAGATTCCATTCTTCCAGCAAGCAGATAGGACACGCCATTCCGCCAATGGCTAAAATATACAGTTGTCAGAAAATATTAACTGATGAAACGGAGGAGAGGGGGAGTAGCAGTCACAGCAGAACGATTGGTCAGTTATCTGAGGCATTAATCTTCTCTGGGGCTTGTTTTAGAGCAGACATAATACAGCGCTGGCTGCTGCCTGGGGCTGCCTGGCGGCTGTGAGGAGCTGCTGAGAGGAATAGTTTTATCTCTCCAGCGGAAATGCTGCAGCATCTCAGCCAAGATGGGACTGAGATTGCGCCCAGCTCCTCTGAAGGTGGCTCTAGTGAGGGGAGTCTCCGCATAAGTAGCTGATATGAGTGTTTTATTCCTCAAATCGGCTTCCTTTCTCGCGCTGTCAGTGAGATATGCTTTTGACTTGTGAAGACAAACTACACCCTTAAGGAACCACAAATACAGGAGAGTGTGTTTGGTTTCCTGATGACTGCAGATAGTCTTGTCAGTGCCCAGGGCTACTCATTTACATCCCAGTAGTGGTGTTTCTTTAACAAATCGCAAGGAGAGTAGCAGCCCGCCTTGAGGTGTTTTTCTTCCTCCTTTTTTCTTAATTTGTGATTAATAATAGTTTCTCATCTGTCCGTGCTAGATCTCTCTGTGCTGCTGTAAATACCTACTACCTGGCATGTTCCTGCTGCCCTCTCAACTGCTCCTATGTGCTGTTTAGCAACAAGATTGCGCTCCTCATGGACCTGCTGCTGCACCAGCTAACAGTAAGTCAATGCACCCCAGCAAATGACTGAAACCTAATTCACCATGAAATACAGAATGTTTCATAAATGATGCAAAGAGACTGAATGTGTTTTAATTAGTTTGTGCCAAAAGCATTATTTCAATTTGTATGAAGTACAGTAAATGAAAAGTAGATGCTGAATATGTTTGGCTGCAAGGTGTTCAAAACATGATAAAATTAACTTCCAACTTTCCAACGTAGCCACATATAAACTTTGTCTCCTTTTTTGTTTTGCTTTAAATTCATCTGTTGACATACAGTGCTGTGAAAACTGGGAAAGCTCTGCCTTTTTTGCTGGTGTCTGCTCCTGCCACAGTGTTAATGAAAGACAGAGCAAGACACCAGCCAGCAAGTAACAAACCATTGCCCAACCGCTCCGCAGATGCCTCCTGACTGAGGGAATGTGAGAGCACAGTCAGTCAGGCAGGCAGTCAGGCAGGCTGCATTGCGGCGACATGTCAGCCCCATATCCTTCAGCACTCTGTAAGAAGGGCTGTAAACATCAGCCCACTCCAAACATCTAACGGTGGCGGCTAGCTGGGGCCGCCTACACTCACAACACAGACAGGACAAGGCACAGGCACTGGGTTGTGGTACATGCATGAACTCTACTGGGGCTTCCTTCTCCAGTGCCGAGTTCCAATCCAAAGCAGTCATATTTCCTCAGGGCACACAGGGAGAGGTTAGCCTGTATGCTTCAGTTTATATAAAACATATCCCAGCAGCTGCTCTGCTGACTGACATATCCAACAGCACTGCAGGAGACAATCTGACTTTTCTCTATGTGTACACTGAGATTATTGGCCTGAACAATTATTCATGCTCCTTTTCACTCCTCTTTAATGAGTTGTGATTTAATTTACAACTCAAAAAATGTATTAATATTTTCACATACGCATTGCATTTGTTATTGTGTTTAGTAGTTTGACTGTGTGTACGCATGTGCACATCTATGTGCTGGTATGCGTGTGTGTGAGCAATAGAGTAAGGCCATGGGGGTTGTGCTGCCATATGAGCATGTCCCCTTTTAATTAGATTTGTGGAGAATGTCGGTGGATTTACCTATGCTGTCAGCATTCACCCCAACCATTAGACCAAATGAGAAGGTTTTACCTTTGCATGGTTCTGCACGTTGAACAGCAGCACTATATTTTAAACCTAGAGCTCTGCCTCTATTTTCTAGAAGTTTAGCTAGAAATACAGATGAGGGAAAAGCTCTTCTGACTACGCTGTTGAATTTCGTTTTTTTTATCTGGGCTCCCATCTTGTCAGCATGTAGCTGGTTCATAGTACATCTTAACCTGTTAACACCAGCTTTTTTTGTCACTTGTGTGGCTGAGGATATATCGCAAACGGCTATCTCATTATTGTAAGATTAAGATGATAAATAGTAACTCACTAAAGTGCACAATGTAAAGCAATGAAAAGCCTTTTGCTAAACTAAAACAGGGCATGTATAGTTTGCTGTCCATTCACTCATAGTTCATGCTAAGGCTAAATTGACCTGTCTCCTGCAGTCTCAGTGTCAGTATTTATTGAAGGATCAGAGAAAGGAGCACATGAAGCTAATTTATCAATATACATTTAGGGATTGTACCTTGTGATAACAGTCTTTTTTTTTTTTTTTAATTCTCACAGCTTTATGTCCCAGATGAGGACAAGTCCATTTTTGGGCGCAGTGTGAACAAACAGGTCTTTGAAGGTTTGACCACAGGCCTGTTGCAGACCATAGCTACCATCCTGGGGTCCCTGTGGCCACATATCTCTGAGTCTGGACAAGGCGAAAACACATGGATTTCCTCCCCAGATGCCAAGGTCAAGAGCTCTGCCATAGACTCCTTCAACACTCGTACACAAGACCTAATCAGGTATTTTCTTTGTACAACTCTCACACTGCTCTCCTCCTCCTCCTCCTCCTTCATGGCACCTCTTTTTTTTTTTCAATCTACGACCTTTTTACCTTCTTTAGTACATCCCTCCTCTGCTCCTCTTCTGCTCCTCTTCACTGGGTTGAGAGTTGGTCAACCTCTGATTTCCTCAACAGCATGCCCCATGTAAAGAATAGGCTGACGAAATGTCAGATCTCTTGGAAATGGTCCAACTGGTGTCTTGTTAGAATGGGAGTAGTGTGAGAATGAGCGTGTATGCTGGCATCTTTCCAGCTTTTACTTTTTCCACACATTCAGCACCACATTTCAAGTAAGATCAGTTTCTAGGGGGGGCACAAAGTAGCATAAACAAAGAGCACTTCCAAAGCTTTGAAAGGTCCCCTTGAACCTGGCGTTCGAGCTAGCCGTGTGGGTCTGGACTGTAGGAGTCGGGCTGTGTTGGAGAAATGTAGGCTATGAGGAAAGGCAGGCCCGGCCTGATGAAGCCGTGTGGAAGAGTGCAGTCTTTCCACCATCCCTCCCACAAGCCATGATTCATCTGGTCGGAGCAGCTGCACAGGCCCACCACTCTCATCCACTGACCTAGTCGTAACCCTGGAGACAGGGGAGGGCCTGAGAAAAATGGTGTCGTCAGACTGGTAATCCCAAGTACGAGCAGAAGATTTACCTCAACTGCCTTGTATAATGTATATGCTAGTGAGGAAGGACAAAAGATCAAAACATTTTTAGCTTTTGCAACGCTCTCCCATTATGCCAACCTATATATCACATAGAAAGGAGATCACCATTTCCTTTGCTCTCATTACCAGTTCCTCAGTTTGCCTTTCAGTGCTTTTAGCCCCCTATCATTGTCAGAAATGTTTTCAATTCATGTTCATATGATAAGACGCAAAGTGGCAAGTGTGACCACCAAGCAGGTTGTTAAACAGAGAGCAGGCACTGAACAAAGCAGTCAGTGTGAGGATAGATCCTTTCAACCTACATAAAGCTGTGGAAGAGGATCAAGTCAAAACAATGGAACTTGGTTCAAGTGTCAAATGACCTGCAGTGGAGTTTGAAAAACGGCATAATCACCTGTTTTTAGAGGCCTTTAGTGAGTGACAGTTCTAACAAAAAAGGTATGCGAAAGAAGCGACGAGTCAAGGCAATGATAAGATGAAGAACAGTGGCTTCACAGTGACCTCGTCAGCCACTTGGAAGCCGTGATTGGCAGCTGTACTGCTCTCTAGCTTTATTTTGTAAGCCGTTGGTGCCTGAGCTGAGCCCAAAGGTTCAGGCATACCGGAGCTGTAAGAAGATGGCTCCAGGTCAGCAGACTGTTAAGGGCCCAGAGCTGGGCTGGCACAGGGGCCACAGCAGCCTTCTAATGACACTATTAGCTGTGATTTGTGGCTGAAAGACTACAGGGAACATGATCATGAGACCTGTCATTGGCAAAGACAAATTGGAGATATCACAGTAATAGCAGTGGGTGAAGGGCTTAGGTGAGGTATCGGCTTTCAACTGCAGGGCCATTGGAAGTATGCACAGTAAAGGCTTTTGTTTGCTTGGGTGAGATTAGTTTTTTTTTTTTTTTTTTTTTTTTTTTTAAACAAAGGAAGTCTCCCAAGGTAAATTTGTCTTACCATTTAAGGAAAATGCTTCTAACCACTGTATGTATTTGTCTCTTCTTCTGTTTCTCGCAGCTACGTAGTAAACATGGGTTTGATTGACAAGCTTTACGGGTGCTTCCTGTCGGTCCAAGCTCCTGTAGACGAGCACCCCAAGATGTCTTCTTTCCTCCAGCAAGCGTCAGCTCTGTTGCACAGCATGTGCAAGCTGTGCTTTGTCGTAACCGGACGGTGAGCATGTCTGTTACTCTGTTATACACATAAAACACCCCTGCTATCTTTTTATCTCCCCTGACACACACACACACCTCTGTGTGTCTAATGACAGAGAGTGAGTCACTGTCAGTTTTTTAATGTCACAAGGATCCATAAAGACTGGGCCCATGGTTACTCAAACAAAGACTACGGTTCCTCTGCAATCAGCCAGCAGGTCGTTTACTCCAGCCAGCTAGCTGGCTAAGCTGTCGTTACTGCAGATAGAGATAGGCATCTACTTGACCCGGCGCTCTGTCACTCACCATAAACCTTAGCCTACAGCGTGGGGGGAGCCCACCCACGTGTGCTATGGTGACCTCAACTCAGAGAGGTTCAGTGGCGCCGCTGACAGAGGCTAAGCACACAGTCACACTGAGGGACATCAGCACCACAACTCCTCACTTGAAAGGAAAAGAAATGCTGACCATAGTAGTGAGGCCAGCTTTGATGTCATTACACTAGAACAAACTTTATGCATAATTGTCATGCTCAATCTGTAGCAATTTTAGTCTTTTTTTTTTTTTTTCTATACCAACCTCACTTCTTTGCACTTGACAGTCCATCACTCACAGAACTTGTCGTTGCGTCTTCACTGTCACCCAGTGTGCTGCTGTAGCTTGCCAGCTGCAAGGTGCTGCTACAACACTGAACAGCTGCCTCACACTGGCATGGTAGAGGACAGCTTACACCATGTTTGCTACTGAATATCTGTGAGAAAACTTGTCATCAGATATCGCAGGTATAATGAGACCAATGTCAAGATCAATACAGCAGCCAATGAGCTCTGTTCTGCCAAGATTCTCTGTGTGTCATATAGAAGAATGCTCAGTGGGCTTGTAGAATATTTTGGCCATGCCAGTTGCTGTGTCAGGGGATTATAATGGCATTTGGAGGCTGTGTTCTTGCCTAGCAACATATTTCACACAGAGCCTGTTGGCTAACATCAAGTATCAGCATGCACTGTAGGTTCCATCCAGAGGTCACACACCCTCCATTCTACATGGCTGCAAATCATAGCTGGTGCTGCTGCAGTAGTCTTAAATTGTCCCTCTGTACTAGCTGTGAGTTTTTCCATGGAGCCTTCTGCATTGCGACTGTGAAGATGCCATTATTGCATTAATTACTTTTAACTTTTTTCTTGCATTTTCAGTTTGTTGGTTTTTTTTAAAGATCAAATGAATTGCTAATTGTGTGGCCCAGTTAATCCTGCAGGCACTGATATGATTTAAAAATAATTGAATTGTATTCTGTTTTTAAAATGTTGTATCTGTTCATCTTTTCTGATTTGGTTTTTCACCTAAATTCTAGTCTTTTTAAGCTTTCAGCTTTCAACTCTTGCTAGAAGTTTATCTATAAAGAGAAACTCTCTCTTGCACTAATGCCAAAGGGGAATTAAATCATTGGTGATGTTTTTGGCTTACTGAATGGAGCCTTTTCTCTGTACTGTCAAGCTTGTATTGAAAGAAAGTCGGTACCTCCTCTTTTTAACCAGCATTATACCTGGCTTTGTTGTTAAATATGGCTTCATCCATCAGGGTGGCATCTTGTTGAAGCCAAACAAACATATCACTTTGAATCAAATATGCTGGAGAACTAATCACCTTGTCAGGAGGCTCAATACAATCTGCCAGCTTGGAAGTCGCTGCCATGAGCTTCACGTCATGGCATTACTATGTTTACTGTAGCTGGAGTGGGAGCGGTAGGACAGTCTTGAATCTTGAAGGTCCCACTCTTCAGCTACAACCAAACTGGCCGACGGTACATTTTAGTAATTGAGTCGCAAATTTAGACAAAAGCAACTGTGATCCAACATGTCGAAATGCAGCATATTTTGAACTTGAGGCTCTTTTCTCAAGCAGGGAATACAGTAGCACTAACGGGGGTAGTATCTTTTATCCAAAGGGAAAGTCATCTCTAAGCTCTTGTCTGCTGAGTAAATCTAGAAGCCACTGAGGTCTAGAATTATTTTTTTTTGGTGTTGCTTGATCATATATTTCCCCTCTCGTCCTCCTCAGTGCTCCCACTATATTCGACAATAAGCGGCAGGACCCGACTGGATTGACGGCCCTGCTGCAGTCCACAGACCTGGTTGGAGTGGTGCACACCCTGTATTGTATCCTGTTGCACAGTTTCTCACCAGAGTCTGCATCCCAGAGTCAGGAACCCTACGGCCCTGGGGTCATCCAGGTGGCTTTGCAAGGCATCCGCTTCCTCAACAGTTTTGCCCTGCTTGACCTATCCACCTTCCAGGTATCCACATTAATAGTATATTGTTTTCACTTTTTGCAAATTAAAAAATATACAGATCCAGCACAATTTGCATGTTAGATAAAGGTCTTTATTTCTTTTTCAGCAGCTCTGCATCTGACGGAGCATGTTTTCTGTATTGTAAATTCTATACATACTGTGTAAAATGATTTTCACAATACATGGTTTGCTGAAACAGTTGGTGACTTGGTATTAATTTATTGGTATTAGAGTAATTTAAGGACTTGTACCTAATCACTAACAGCAGGATATCATAAAGATGCCCACAAATATTTAATTATTGTCCCTGGATTTAATAAATCTGTATACATAATCAGATTGATGCTAGTTACTTTGTTAAGAGCTATTAGAAGAGGAGTTACTCTCCTCAGGACAAAGCTGACCCGTGGACATAAACATAGTTGCCCTTTGACCCCAGGTCAGTTGCTGGGGTCAAACAAAGCCCGGTGGGTCAGCAGTAAGGATGGAGCGCGAGTGATTAGCACTGTATGCAGGGCCGTACATTACCCACCCAGAAGAGGAGAGGGCGACAGCTTCACTGTGCCAAGTCACCACGTAGACGGAAAGGCACAAGAGCAAGCGAGAATGCTGTTAATTATTTTAATGTCTTGTGGTAATTACTTTGAAGCAGCTTCCTCTCACTGGCCAGCCACATTTGGGCAACTCAAAACAGCTGGAATGAAAGCATTTCACTGCCAGAGTTTTATGAACATTTTAAATAATGTTTCTTTTTTGGGGGGGTGGGTGGGGGGGAGCTGGGAGTTGTAATCACCTTGTGTTTCACATTACCTCACAGCACAGGCTAATACGTATCACAGTGGATGGATGATGAGAATCCGGGCAGTAAACTCACTCTGCTGCCGCATCAGCCTCCAGTAATATGTTTAGAAAAGGTTTTTAAAAGGGGCAAATGCAGTATAAATAATTGGGTTTTACAGTGGTTGCATTTTGGCAGAATATGCTGCAATAAGTCTGCACTCCTCAAAAATAAGTATGAAAAGAGGATTCATACCAGAAATGCCAAGGTTTTCCTCCTTGCTTTGTGGTTTCCCTGTTTGTCTTTTCGAATTTTATTTATTTAATTAAATGAACTCGCTTTTGTTCCACGTGAAAGCTGCTAAACATGATGCAATGATTTTGATGGATATGTTGCCTGCATTCAAAGGTTATGAGGCCTGAAAATATAATTTAACTGTTTATGGATGTTACAATGCTAACATGCTCAAACTTCCAGTGGGATTGTGATGATCTTATGGTGCTTTGTCACACTGACATGTTTAATAAATACTGTCTGTGAAGTGCTCCTAGCATCTCATTTGTGAGCGAGTTTGGGGTGTTTTATGTTGGGACCCCGTCTGAGTTGCTTATACTCTTACACCATGTATGTTTCCACCAGCAAAACATATATAATGTTTTATTACTTTGCATTGTTATTGCTTCGCGGTCTTTGTTATCACAGTCGCAGTAATTTCTGTTTAATTTACTACGATACACACTGACACGCTTCGTCTGTGATCTTTCAGTCTGTTTTAGGAGCCGAGGGCCTGTCTCTTGCTTTCCGACATGTTGTCAGCTCCCTGCTCTGGTACTGTACCCAGCATTCCTCTGAAGAGTTGCTCCACGAAGTCATCATCTGTGTGGGATACTTCACCGTCAACCACCCTGACAACCAGGTAACGCAGCTTGAACCTACACTGCACAGCAATGACTTCATGATTTTCAGTTCAAAAAAATTAAACCTCTCCAAACCAAATATATATTTAGTTTCAGTTGTAGGTTGTAACTAACAATTTTTTTTGTTAGGAATTCTGCCAATATTTTTTATTTTTTTAAATTCCATTCAATTTGTAACAGGGGTCAGCAATCGGGTTCAACCATGAGCCAAATTTTTGTTTGTTTGTTTTTCCCTCAGCATTATTCCACAGGCGCAGTGGAGATGCAAGCTAATGTTTTCAATATATTTTGTATTTCAATATGTTGAGTGTTATTTTAATTCATTTAAGAATGAAATTGATTCATAAAGATGTTTGTTTTTAGGAATGCATATGAGGACAGATAGATGAGGGCTATCAGACATAATGCATTTTATGTTAATAATAATTTTCATACCACAGGAAATAACAAAAGTTATGACAGATTCATCATTTTTATTAGCAAATGAGGTGCTATCTCTTTTTGTCTATATTTACCTTTGTCAGACCAACAATAAAAAAAAAATAAAAATTAGGTTGTTTTTTTTTGAATACTTGATATTTGAAAAGGTTCTTTCATATCACATATTGTCATAAATTCCTTTTCTGTCAATCGACTAATTATTTAATTGTTTCAGCACAAGTTACTTTTTGCCTTCAGTTGTCTGTTGAGGCAGCATACTTTAGTAATTACTATTTTTCCTCTCATGTATTATTTGTCAGAAAAACGTTGTAGTTTTGTAATTGTAACAAAAAGCACCCGTTTAAAGATTCATGCCTTGGCACCTTCCTGCCTGTGGTCTGTGTGTCGTCTATTGTCCCACAGAGTGACCCATTGTTCCCTCCTGGTAAAGCAAGGCAGCATGCTGGCCTCGGTGATACAACTTCTTAGGGACTTCTATGGAAGTGAGCAGGATGTGATGGAGCAGACCTGGCTGCTGTGTAATTGGCTGTCATGCATGGCCCGTCTACCGGGCCCCTGATTAGCCATGCTACAGTTGGCTGGGCTCTGATTGTGTTAAGCCTGACCCACACGCAGGCAGCAGCCACAGCTTCAGTCTCAAACCTCTGATATGTGATTTATCTCCTCACAGTCGCAGTCAACCCCCATCGCAACAATTTATAGGCTGATTACTGATTCTAATTTGCCAGATTTTTCACTTCTAATTAAAAGGATTCACCTCAACTATATGGCACTTAAGCTCTCCTCTGTGTACTTATCCAATTTAATTATTCTGATGTATAGAATTAGCATTCTGCTGGTCATTGTAGAGCCAATTAGCATATTAAATTGAATAATTCAATGAGGACTGATGATTAAATTAAGCGAGTGACAGATGATTTGTCTTTGTCCACAGCAACA
Organism: Thunnus thynnus; assembly: GCF_963924715.1. Classification (NCBI taxonomy): domain Eukaryota; kingdom Metazoa; phylum Chordata; class Actinopteri; order Scombriformes; family Scombridae; genus Thunnus; species Thunnus thynnus. The sequence continues at coordinate 18,726,272 of NC_089521.1, forward strand.
TTGACAGAGCAGCCATGTCTGACTGTATTTGGCAAAAAAAAAAAAAAAAACATTTGCATGTAGCTTATTTGGTGAAAAATCATTATTGGGCCAATAAGAAAGTTTTGAGAAACAACAAAAAAAAAATATTCCTACCTTACTTCAGGGGTTTAAGAATTTAGTTTAAAAAATATATGTTTGACTCTAGATTGTCAAGAAACAAGATCCCACACAACCCACTCACAGAGTTGATCTTTACCAGTGGTCCAGTTCCTGGAACGCGTCCATTCAGTTCCGCACCAAGATGGATGCGTTAAGGAGAATATTTAGAGCAGCTTGAGCTTTTCTCAAGCTAATGTAAGCATTGGCAGAACACAAAAGCGGCCCGACCCCAGGCCTGTGCGGTCGCCGAGACTGCTGATTCACTGTCGGCACACCAGCTTTTGTTTATACAGTATATACGCTCTAGAAATAAGGCTGCTCATAAAAAGCAGAACTTTGAAGCGGCACAATACGTAGTGATGTATTCCCTCTGCTCAGGGGGCATGAATAATTCACCTTGTCACACAGAAAGCCATTGCGAGAGTGACATATGTAGGCTTGTGTGTTTCAAGTGTGTTCCTGCTCGTGGGGGCCACTGAGCCATGTAGCCATATGTTTCATTGTCTGTTTGGTGGGTCCGTGGAGACCTTTTCCCCCTCCAAAAAAAACCAGGACAAATAAAACCTATTTTGTAACTGACATGTAATTACACTTCCTTTTTCCCCATAGAGACATATACCGGTAATCTCCTTGTCTTTTAAATACAGTGATTCATTTGTGAATCACCCGTGGTGATGATCTGTTGAATCTTTGAGCTGACGGAACTGTAATTGTAAACTGTTGACATGTTAACCCACCTGATTCCTGCTTGCTTTTTAGAAAGACACGAGCAATTTGAGAGTGTGGAAACCTTAAGAAAACTTTGGAGGGGGGTTTTCAGTACATGGAAAAAATGGCCACACACACGCAAGTAGTGAGCTACACAGGCAAACACACAAATGCTGTTGCCCCCATTACACACACACACACACACACACACTAGAGCAGGTCTAAATTTAGGTAGTGTATGGATCTTTTATAAATGTAATGTGATAGTTTTCCCTGCACTGGCTCCTGAGATTACCCGACTCCTCGTTGCTTATATTTCATAAACTGTTTTCTTTATACCACTAAGAATCTCATGAGATATAGATCGTCTCTAGAGCGAACATCCCACACACATCTCCAGAGCTCAGCCTTATCTGTGGGGTCATTCCTCTTCTTCCCATTCTCTCAGAGGGCGTTTCCTCTGCCCCGCAGGCCCAAGCCAAGCTTTAGGCCTGTAATTCCTGTTAACCTGATGTTGAAACGCTCCCTTCAGCAGTCCATTACTGCCAAGACAACCAAGCCCTCACTGCCTGCAGGGTAAGTGCAGCTCGTGCAGACCATAGGGAGCCAGTGCCGGGGAATGCACTCTCTGTATCACCCAGCAGAGTAAACAGAGGCAGAGAAACGCAGACAGACACACTCTCTGCTGACTGGCAGGAGAGGGCCTGATTGTTAGTTCGGTAGATGATTTACACTCTGCTTCAAGGGTGAACGCATGTCCAACGGGCTTAAGTGAAGCTGAGGACATTTTTATCCTTGTGAACCTTTCAGTGAGGAGTTTCCATTTGTCTGTAATACTGTCGTCAGGATATTTTCAGAGCAGAATTATCAGCAGTAGGATCTGTGACAGGGTGACATCAGCTCATAGAGATAAATAAAGAGTTACTAAACTTTATTGTGTAAACAGCAGGTTTTATGAGATTTTAAGACAACTGACAATTACCCTAAAAGTCAAGTTGGAGTGTCTATGTCAATGTCTGCAACGCTAGAATTCAATTGTCCAAATGCAATTTGCATGGCGTCCTGTGCTCATCTCAATAAGCTATTGTAAAAGTGTTGTAAAGAGGCACTAAACGGTTATTTGACTAACTTTGCTTTGTGGTGTCTGCTGTGCGGCTTGTCTTATCAGTAGAGCAGTACCACTGTGATGGATCAGGTTTATGTTGCGGATTCAAGTGTCAGATATATGGCCCTGCTCTGACACTGGTTCTTCCTGAGGTGTTTGGGCTGTCTAGACACAACAATGAATGAAGATGCCTCCAAACATTTGAGATTGTCACTTTTCCTCTGGGTGACATTACAAATTCCAAATTAGATTTGTGCTACAGCTGCAACGATTACTTGATTAGGAGATCGACAAAAAAATTAATCGGCAGCTGTTTTGATAATTGAATAATTGTTTTAGTCGTTTATGTCGGGGGGGTTTTTAAGCAAAAATGCCAAACATTAGCTGGTTTCAGATTCTCAAATGTGACGATTTAATGTTTTTCTTTGTCAATGGTAATCTGAATATCTTTAGGTTTTGGACTGAAGATGTCACCTTTTGACTCTTGAGGAAATTATGAGCATTCTTGACTATTTTTCCAACATTTTACAGACAAAACAATTGATCGATTAATCAAGAAAATAATCAATAACAAGAAATAGTCATTAGTTGCAGCCCTAATACGTGTATAAAATTAATAAAATGACTTTGCAGTGAAATCTGCCTCATCCAGCAGTGCTGCAGCTTCATGCGTTCAAACTAATTATGCTATTTGAGATTTATGCTGTATTGCACAGCTGGATGACGACCGTCCCTTTTTCCGCCTCTCTGTTCTTAAATCTGCTTTAGCTCGGTTTCCGCTTCAACACAGGGTTTTCCCGGGAATTTGTTTGCGTTTCAGAACATTAACTTTACACACTCTTTGTTGTCATTGTGGACAGTAAGGAAGTTATGTAATGGAAGCGTCATAAAACTCGGCACTGTTTGAAAATGCCAGGTCTCTGAACTTAAGAACAGAGCAGCCAAGACACTTGAGTTTTTACAGGGGTCTGCGTTATACGCGGGCCAGATGCATGGGTTCAGATGCTTGTTGTTAGTTTTATGATGTCAGGATTTAAGCTGCAGATACTTGGGCTGTGCTGGGAGAAATAATGTTGCGGTTTAATCTCTAGTTGGAAACCATTTTGGGCTCTGGTGTTGCTCTTCACCTGGTAGAGGCGTGGAAAGTTGGTAGGGGACTCGGTTTCTTTGTTACCTCAAGGCTCTCACTGCCACTAGGCTTTGTTTTATGTCTTTCTGCGTCAGGCACTTGAGGGTGGACAATTTGTTTAGGCAGCTGAAGATGGAACTGTGCGTAGCAAAGGATTATGAGATTGGTGGGTGATTTTGTGGGTTGGATATCCTCAGAGCCCCAGCTCAAACATCCAACATTTGCTATAGTGTTAAATTATGACACCTAAACTATAAATGCTCTGGATTAAAACCTAAAAACAAATAGATTTTTTGAGCTTCATGCTGAATCTTGCTTATGGCTTTCTAATGAATTTCAGCCGCATAAATTTATTTACACTGGTTTGTCTTCAAGCAGTGTTGCAATGCAGTAGATAAATATGATGATGTAGGATTTAGTGAAAAGTACCATTGCATGAAAACACGAAAACTACATGCACTGAAAATAAGCAGCACTGCTGTTGAAAACAACCAGAGCTTGCCTTTTCTTTTTTTCCTTCTTCCTTTAGTGGATGAATTTGTCCAGCAAGTCCTACATTCCTTTGTAAGAAACACTTATTAAGTCAGAGAAACGGGGGATTTTGTTCTTCCACTGTTACGCACACATATACACAGTAAAAAAAAAAAAAAAAAATTCTTAGTTCACTGCTGCACTCAGTAAAATACACCAGAGCAAAAATGATTTCACATGTTCTCTTGGCTTCAAAAGTTCACACTTACATTTCAGGTTGACAAATTTATTGGTCTTCACATTATAAGTATTTGTAATGCGTTGAAGCTGAGATTGTTTGACCTGTCCAGTGTGGATTCTTTAAACAAATGATGAGAGGAAAATGGCACTGTTCTGTGTCCCTTTGAACGTCGCTGTAGAGGGCAGCTCTGAGAAGCTTCACCTTGAACTGATAAAAGCCATGAATTATCGCTTTGTTTATCCTGCTGCTAAAACTTGGAGTGCATTATCAAAGGAGAAACCAGTGGGAAGAGTATTAGAGAGTGTATTTTTAAAATCTTGTAAATCTTGTGAATTTATGTCACCGTGACTTGGGGACCTCACCTTGCCCCTCTGGTTTCCATTGCCGTTGAGCCCCTCAGTCCTGTAGTCTGTACCTGTAAAGCAGTGCAGCTTTTTTTTTTTTTTTTCCTCTCTCCAGCCAGGATTTACCACGCTGACCCCCTGGCTCTCAGAGGGACTGCTGATGGTCTTCCCAGACTCAAGGGAGATGCCCAGAGCATTAGGCCGGGACCCCCTTCCTTTGCAGCAGCCCCCTTTTTCTAATCAAATGTGGCTGGGAGTGATTTGGTTTTAATACTGGTGGCCCGGATGTGATGGTGTGTGATTGACGGGGCTGTGATGGAGAGCAGGATGTCGGTGGGGTGAAAATTCCATTAATGGTATTGCTCATTTCTTAAAGTGGGGGGATGGCCACGCTGTTGGTGGAGGTTCGCTCACCCTGCCTCTCACCCGCCACCCCACCCCTTCATACCCCTGCTGCACTGTGAATGCCCTCTCAACCTGAGCTTCACTCCTACAGGGCGGTAACAGGCAGCTACAGTGTTTCTGAAAGAGCTTAACACAAAACTTGAAAGTGAAGTTTTCACCACTAATGATGCCATCAGTTCACATTTCTCATTTCCCTCTTATGTTGCGGCAGCTCTGCTATTGCTGTTTGGTAGAAAGGAAGAACAAAACATCCCATCATTGTGTTTTATAGCCTGTAATTGTGTGGTGGGAGGCTGTGCCCCCCAGGTCTCCTCCTAATGGCTGTTTGTGTGTTGTTTTAGTGGCAGATTTACATGTGGGAGGGGCTCAGGGAGGTGATTTACAACCAGCAGTGCCACTGACTGGCTTAGTGACTGACTGGCCCTGCTCCCTGTGTGTTCCAGGTGATAGTGCAGTCTGGCCGCCAGCCCAGCGTGCTGCAGAAACTGTGTCAGCTGCCCTTCCAGTATTTCAGCCACCCGCGCCTCATCAGAGTGCTCTTCCCCTCCCTCATCTCGGCCTGTTACAACAACTCTCAGAACAAGGTCATCCTGCAGCAGGAGATGAGCTGCGTGCTGCTGGCTACATTCATTCAGGTGAGCACGGTTACACACACAGTATATGAATGCACAAAAATAGATCATTATTTACACACTTGTATACTATAACTTGAACGATTGAGCAGTCCCCAAAAATTGATCTGATAAAAAAAAAAAAAGAAGCCAATGCGGAAAATGCATTCAAAAACATGCTAATAATTTAAAAAATAACCTGTTTGCCCTTGAGAGTTTCATCCTATTAAGTAAAAAATCCAAACATAAATTTCTTTGACATCAGAAAGAAACTATCTCCGCTGACGGCTGATTAATGATTGTTCATATTAGCCCCGGTGAATCTGTAACCAGGGGGCTTTTACAAAGATAAATGGCTTCCTTCACAGTGGATTTACCTGCCACTGGTTCAACTCCCAGTAAACAGCTTGTCTCCTTCATCTTCCCCCTGACAACACGGCCCTCACCACTCTGCAGCCACCACTGTTTAGACACCGATTAACTTCCATTGAAAGGGAGACAAGCTATTGTCATTTCTTTCAAACAAAGCAGTAATGCATGGCGTCTTGCCCCACTGCCCTCATTGTTGAGTTAACCTCAAGAACATTCCTCAGAGTCAAACAATTTGATCCGAGATGATTCTCTATCAGCCGTTACACTGAAAGTATTTAGTTTATTTAAGAGATTAAAATGGGATGACACTGTAGTTGAAGCTCTAAATTTCTTTTTAAAAGATTTTGGTTTTTTTGCTGGAACGTTCTGCCATTTAATTAACTTTAAATGAGGCAAATGAAATTGTATACACAGCCTCCGTTATACTGTTATTGAAGTCACTGACGCTTTTTATTAAATTCTATAGGATTGTGCCGCAAATGAGAAAGAATCTGACAATAAAACAAAGCAAGCAGGTAAGTTATAAGTTTATCAAATGCTTAACAAAAAAATGTATGTATTGTAAATTTTATCATTTTAATTCTGTAAAAATCTTTGAATTGTTGAAATGTTGTTTTTTGACATGAAGGTTCTTCCAAATTAAAATAATAATAAAAAATAAATAACTGTGTTTAAGACAAAACAGTTTTCCGCCGTGAGGAATTTTTCAAGCACTGATTTTGAAATTGAAACTGAACATTTTGTTGTTTTTTTAAAAAGGATCAAGGATTTCTGTGTAATGTAGTTGTTCTTCTGTGTCTGATATAAAGTTTTCCAGCTGCTGGATTTCTGCGAATTGTCCAACCGCTTTCCTCGAGATCAGTGGGATTCAGCGCTGCAGTTTTTTCTCAAGAAGCAGGAGGAATGATGGACACGCACACTGTCACACAGGATGGATAAGCACAGTTTCAACACTACAAAAGAGACTGAGATGCGACGTTATTTTTTAGATATTTTTTTTGTTTTCCCTTTCCTGACTTGAAGTCTGCACATCGGTAAATAACATGTTCATCAAACTGTCAAATGTAAAACTCGTGAAGCGTTGTCCTTTGTCGGTGGATCTGTTTTGATTTCATGGAAATCAGATTGATGTTTGTGAGGAATTTGCACAAAAACATTTTGTTTGTACATTACGGTTAGAACACGTGCACAACTATTCCATGTAATGTGTAAACAAGCCATTTGTTTCTGTTGTAGATAGAAATAGATTCATTTTCACAGCAGCGACGATCTAAACCTGAAACATTTACTGATACTGTAATTAATAACTTGCCAAACATTTTTATTGATACTGTGTTTGTGTTAATTTATTGCATTTGTCTCATTTTTGAATGTGAATGACCAGGATGTTTTCTCTGGTCTGCATAATGCCAGTTATAAGTTACATGACCTGCCTTGAATATGTGTTAAGATTATATTTTTCAAGTTCACATCTTTTCCTTTTCTTTCTCTCTCTGTTAGGAGGCACTTAACAAATTAATATAATTTATTGAGTTATTTACCTTTTATCATATAAAATAAAAATAATTATGGTTATGTATCATTGTTCTTTGGTTTTATTCTGTATACAGTGTGCAAATTTAAAGTGATTCCCTGTGTGTGTGACGTAAACCAACATCAACACTACTGTTCTCGTTGGCTCTGGGATTTTGGTCAGTTAGGCCTTCATGCACTTATAAAATGAAGATGTGTCAATTTGGTTTGTAAATTGAGGGGAAAAAATGCTAATTGCAGAAAACAAATACCATTATTGAATTTTCAAGAAACATGAATAGGAAGTGTTTTACACACACTGACACTATTTTAAAGAACATTTGAATCCAGTTTTGGACACCACCAAAGAAGCCATCTCTTCATGTACCTGCCGTGCACTGATTATTGGAAGTGTATTAATTGGTGCATAATGGATATTCAAAATATATTGATAGCGTTTGTTATTGTAATATTCCATCACTACAACATCAGTGCTGCCTCCTATTTCTGCACTTCTGACCATCAAAGTGGATGTTTTAGGCAGAGTTTATAAACCAGTTAAATACATTTGGCAGTGTGAAAAGGGAAAAAATAACCTCAAATTTAAAAATCTTGCCTCTTCCAGCATGTCAAGTTTCTGTTTAAAGGCAGTTTTAATGTTGAAAATTTGTGAGTTATTGAATATTTCAAGCTTTGATGAAAACTCATTCCTATTCAAATTCAAACACCGTCTTATATGACACTATTTTACACGAATGTAATTTTTGGGGTTTAATGCTTATCATTAGAAAACCTTGTCTAATATTTTTCTAAGTAACATTGTCCTTCTTAAATTCACTGTCCTATCTCTTACAGGCAGTTTAAAGATTTAGTAGCTGTATCAGCATGTCTAAAAAGACTTAACAGGATTTTGAATTTCAATGAGACTCTGCTTCCTTGACTGATAAAAGCCGATCCTCCCAAACAAATTGTTGAGGTGTAGTGTGTCAGTACCGGCTTGACCTGCATGCTTTCTTGTCCAGCGGCTATTTGCCGATCAGGATTCCTATTGGAACGAAAATAAACTCAAGGCACGCCAGGATGCGTCCGCAGGCTGGGAGTCCCCTCAGCGCTGTGCGGCTGCAGGTTTTGTTGTGGGTCCATTCAGTGTATCCTTTGCAGGTGATGCCAGATGCAGATAAGGGGCCGCCGCTGCCTGGCCTCTGTCTAGACTTGTAACCACGGGCCTCAGGTTGGTATGGCTGACTATGACATTTGTCCAAATAAGATCTTTTTTTTTTAATCATTTCATCACTATAATGGGAACAAAACATTATGCTAAATGTGCTTAGGCCCGGGAGACTCGGAGGCCATATATTATATATATTTAAAAATCTTGTGAGAGAACATTAATCTGACCTCAGCCTATTGTGTCTGATTCAGTGACCTGTGACACAGAGGCTGCATGGTTAATAATATCTTGCCAGGCATCAGAAACTGAGCAGCCCTAAATATTAGCAGGTTTTCCCAGATTTAGTACCTGAGGGTTTTTGTGATCTCAAACTTGCAGCTCACTGAGTCTGAAGGACATCCAAAAAATCTGAGCAACATGCCCAAAGATGTCTTTTTTTTCTTCTTTTTTTTTTAATAATGGGTGTTTACTGAATTAGTCTTAATAAAAGTCTGAATACAGTCTAAACCTCTTGCCTCCATTCATAAACAAGCATTATAAGCAGCAGATGCGTTTCCATAATATGCTCTGAATGTTTTGGGAACAAATGTTTGCATGCAATAATCAATTAGAACTATTGTTTTATTGATAAGATCGGCTATGTCTGTCCTCATAATAAATAGTAATAATAACTTATTTTCCGGAGAAAACGCCAACAACGCGCATCTCTTCCTGTTTCATTAATTTACAAGAGTCGATACTGAAACTTACAAATCATGCACATCTACACAGCTTGTACTCCGGGTTCCAGATAAACACACTGTAAGCTTTAACGTTCAGAGGTCTAAAATACAGGCTCACATGTTTGAATCCCACAACACATATGTCCAGTCCAGGCAATGGCATCACTGTATACACAGCAAAGGTGTCCCATATCTAGCAGCCCCGCCAGCAAAATGTCCATCAACAGCTGCCGTAGTGTCCTTGAGCAAGGCAGTGAGCTAAAATGCCTAACAGTAAAGGGAATAGTCAGACCTCCAATCCTCGAGTCTAGACATATATCCTGGAACATAATCCATCCTGGTCCTTTATTCGTGTTTTTTTTCTTGATTGAATGTCTCTGCTATATTCTATGAGGTCTCTGCGCGTGACTTCAGAGGACGCGGGCGCGCGCTCGGGGTGGGGGTTAGGGGGGTAGGGGAAGAGGGGGGCTCCAGCTGACCTCAGTGAGGGATGGGGGGGTGGTTGAGGAAGCCTCCTCACGTGTCCACTGGACTTGGCACCATACTGTTCGGTGTGTCCGGTAACTGCGACGACAGGGAGGTCACGTCACTGCCCGAGGAGTTGCCCAGCGAGCCCGACTCAGAGAAAGACACCTGCAGGAGGAGGCGGGAGGAGGCGGAAGGAGTCAAATCAGCAGGAGCACGTGACTTTAAATAAAAGTGATTTATGGTCTGTTGCAGCATATGTCAGTCTCTGTATAAACTTCTCATGAACCCCCAGTTAAAGAGATGTCAGCGAGTTATGTGAATGTGCTCATTGAATTCTCAAGAGTCTGAGGGGATCTTCAAATTGATGTGGAAATAATTGTCATGTTTTTTATTTATCCAAATTATTGTCTATTAAAATTAATACACAACATGGGGTTTTTCCTGCATGACTGTAGCATTCTTGTAAATCTCCCCGGACCTCATCAGCATATCAAGTGCCTCCACGTGGGGGCCTACAAGGCTGATAAACCGTTTGACACAAGAAACAGCTTGTTTGCACTTGAATCTTGTGAAATAAAGGCGTCGATATAGTAAGTTGAGTCAAATTCCAAGCTATAACGTTGTGATACCCTTTCAGATGAATTTAGTTGGGGTTTTTTTCTTACAGAATGAAGCTCATCATCATCATCATCACCGTTACAAAACGTCTCGATTAGACTGACATCTCAATTCTTTCTTCTTCTATTATAAATTCATCTTACCAATAGTATTGTATTATCTTAACATAATATATCCTCTATTTATTAGAATGTAATTGATGTGATCTTACCAGCTGTTGGAAGGCGGGCTGGTCCAGGTCGCTCTGCAGGGCGAAGTCGCTGAGGGTTTTCCACGGTGGCTGGTAGGTTTGCACCTCCACAGGATTCCCCTGCACGGTGTTGTCGTGGCGGATCGGGCTGCCTGCCACCAGAGGTGTGCCTGTCAGGCCCTGCAGATTCTGCAGGAGAAACACTCAATTAGCACAAATATCGTCCAATGAACGAGTTCAGTCACTTCAGGATGAAGAATATTATGTTATACAGTCACAGGAGAGGGTATGAGAGGGTAAAGGATGTTGGTTAAATGTATTGACATTTTCTGTCATTATGAAGGAACCAATTAAGTCAACTTTGTTAGACAACAAACGAAAATTGTCCGAAAAAATATTGACATGTATGACCACAAAGTAGCTACTGTGATAATCTGTATGCATGTAATAAGTTACATTTACATGAGTCTGTAAAATAGCTCAAATTTAATTCTGTAGAAGTTGGATAACATGACTTTAACTCGGTCTGCTCTGGCAAATCATCTGCCCGAAATACAAAATTCATTTTTTCTGATTTATTTAATAAAAAAACAGTGAATGAAACCGGAAATATAATAAAGACGAAGAAGCAGCGTTTGAGACTGTCAGAAATACTGAAATGCTGATTCTTTACACTCGTTATTGTGTAAAGAATTATTTCATTTTCTGGCTTTTTATTCACAATTATCAATCCAAATGGCATTTATTTGATCACGCCTAAATATCAGAAATATATATATCAGAACATATATATCAGAAACATAATAATAGACATCAGATTATTCTTCATCCTGCCATGGTTTTTCCCTCTGGTTGAAGTACATCAACAGCCTGTTCCGTTTTCCATATTTTTTGTAGGCTAATTAAGTGAAGTGGGAATTAATCACAGCTTTTGTGGGGCAAGAGTGACAGTAAATATGAGTACTGCACAATTATGAAATAGGCCTAAACTATGCAAGAGTTGCCAAAAATGCATCAGACCAGTATGTCCTTGCTGCATCAGTCACTTTCGCAACAGCAAAATGCCTTACTGCAAACTCACTGCACTACCTCATGTTTACCTTTGCTGCTATTTGAGGACGTTTACACTTCTTGTGCACTTGTGCGTATTTATATAATTCCTTTACTTTATGTTTCTGAAGATTTCTGAGTATATTTGCTAAATATATTTTTAGTAATCTTATATTTTTAGTTAAGTTCGTTTAAATTGTTTATTCTGCAAGTGCACCGTTTCTGGTCATTTCATTTCAATGTACGTGACTACTGAGAAATGACAATAATTGAATGCATTTGTTTTTCAGTGCTGCCATGACCGGATAAACTAAACGAACTCACAGTCTTGTCGCTGTGCTGCTGCTGCTGGAGCTGCTTCACCAGGATGGACTTCTTCTTGTCTTTGCAACGTTTGTTCTGAAACCAAACGCGGATGACCCTGGGGCTCAGGCCGGTCATCTCCACCAGCTGCTCCTTCATCAGAGCGTCCGGCCTCGGGTTGGCGTTGTAGCAGGTCCTTAGGGTGTGGAGCTGCTTCTCATTCAGCACTGTCCGGATCCGGGTGGTCTTCTCGGACTGCTTGTGGACGTGGTTCCGGTGATGAGGAGGATGCCGAACCGAAACCGATTCTGAAGAAAATGAAAAACCTCAATAACTAGATGAATAAATAAATGTTGTAAGCCTATAAGAAATTATAGTCCCAAAGTATAAAAAATAACAAATGGCCTATAGATTTAAAATGATCACAGTCTGCGGTTCTTATGGGAATATTAGGCAATATAAATTCATAATAACATTATGCTACTGTATAGTCACTACTGCCATAGAGAGATTAGATTTTAATCTTTACAGACTTGTATGTGTAGCCCAGGGCTAGGCTGTGATTTGTAGGCTACAGGTCAGGTCTTTCTACAGGCCTAACATAATACCTACTTACCCCCCAAAATGCGCATAAAATACGCACAAAAGATGTTATTTCTGTTATTATTCAGCTGACTTTGTTCAAATTTAGCCTAAAAATGACCAAAACGTTTGCAAGAAAAATAAGCAAGCATATTAACAAACTTATAATAATAATAATAATAATAATAATAATAATAATAATAATAATAATAGCACGATTCAGGCCTATCGACATAATTTTTTAGTATGATGTTGTAAGGATAAAAACCTGAGATGTGCAGCGGTCTGGAGTGAATGTTCCCGGGGCTTAGCGGGCTCCCTGCAGAGGCCCGATCCACCAGCAAGCCGTGATCCGCCCGACACAGCAGCTCGTCATCCCGCAGGGAGAACTCGTCCCCCGGCAGGAGGTGTCGGCTACACACCGAGCACCGAAAACACTCCATGTGATACACATTGTCCCGGGCTCTCATCACCAGGTCGCTGCTGCAGAAGCCCATGTTACACTTTGCACATTTGATGCCAAATAGCCTGAAATGGAGCACGGAGGAGTGTTGGTCTCATGTAGCAGTGGCCCCCCTCAAAAAAGTTGTTGAATGATGTGGATCTCAGTTCAAGATCCAAAGAAAAGAATCACAAAGAACCCTTAGCGTGATTCACTATAAGATAATTAACTACTGAATGCATGGAACACAAAACTGATTCAGCTCTATGGTGCACATTTTACGCACGTTTATTTGCGATTGAATAGGAATCTGTGGCTATTATTATACTTCATATCATCTCAGTTGTATGTAACCTCTACTATCTTTTCATCAACCCAACACAGGGCCTCTTAAAATGAAAAGAAAGTAAAAACAATAAATTCTGTTGAACTCCTACCTTACATAATCTCTTTTACAGTAAGTCTTTCCGTCTCGGACGAAACAAGTGCAGGTCTCGTCCAGGTACTGGCTGCACTCTGCGCACTTTAGGCAGGCTGCATGCCACTCCAGGTCCGGGGAGACTCTCAGGATGTACTGGTCGTGTATCTGACTTCCACAGCCCACACACATTGCGATTCCCGACTTCTCTGTGTGAGGGGGGGAATGCATTAATGCAACCCTGTGTGCGCTCTTTTAATCCCCATGACATCCCTGTTAAACCCCCTTCACCCTTTCACCTTAAGGAGAGAAAATGTTGTGCAGGTATCACAACAAACATGTAAGTCCTTCCAAGAATATTGATGAATTATTATAGTGAGGCCACATGAGCTAAAAATACCACCAAGTAACCATACTGCATGGACGCATGAACACCACATATGACAGTGAAGTTATGATAAGGATATTATATGAATATTAAACAGATTTTTTAGTTAGGGCAAGACTGTGATCATGCCTTAGTTGCAGCTTTCCACATTATTCTGCAAAAATCGAAATTAATCGAGCGACTAATCATCAAATTCAAGACTACACGCCGGGTGTGATATAAAAGTGAAATTTAAAGCTCACAATAAAGCGCCGGAATGACAATACAAGAGCAGAAAGAGGAATATCTTACTTTTTGAATGATCCCCCATATCATCCAAGAAAGAAGTATTGAGCAGGATATCCACCATACAGGAAAAAAAGCCCAGTGCAAGCCGATAGATGGAGGAGAGGAGCGGGAGAGGAGACCGTCCCGTCCCTGGCTGGATGATAAACTTGTATTCCTCCACCGAGAGGTGGAGAGAAAACAAAGATCCTCGACCAGTGACGTCTGCAAACCTGGACTTCTGTGGGTCAGGGGAGAGGGTGCCATGCAAATCTCCTCCCGGACCCCTGCTCTGTTTTTTCCCCTTCCTTTGGCCCCTTCCTTTGGCTTCTTGAACTGGCTGTGAGAGTTTTTTTTTTAATCTTCTGATGATAGAGGGCTGCCTGCATCTGTATTTCCTCACTGAAAGCAATTGTCCCCGTTGACTCGCAGTATAATCATAGACACTGTGTGTGTGATACTCAAATGTGAATTTAGATCGTATTGCTGTTATTTCCTTTATTTCCCTCAACATGTATGGACTCATAATATTTGTGTGTATACTTCTCAGTAAGTTTATGGTAACCTTATGATTATCTTTCTATGATATTGTGTTTTTGTTTAGTTTTTTTTTTCTTTTTTTTCTCATCATAGTAGCCTATGTATTTTCCCCAAAATGCTAAAATAAATGTAAATGTAAAGAAAATGTATCACTGATGATCATTTTCATTATAATTGTGACGAATACATTATTATTAGTATTTTTCTTGTTCTCCTTAGTATTATCATGAATATTATTAGTCGTAGTATTACAAGTATTATTGTTATTATTATTAATTGTTTGATGTAAAGTGTCTGGTTGTGAAAAACTATTTAAATTAGTTTTTGTTTTCTTTGAAATACTGTAATAGTTCACTAATATTCTCACTCTAGAGAGCCCTCTACTGGATGAAGTATCAATATAGAGATGATTGACCCACACAGCGAAAAATGAGCTGAACTATTTAGAAACAGATTTTTTTTTTTCTTTTGTAAATGGATTATTCATTAATTCGTGGAAACTTGCACTTGAAATTCATATGTTTGGTGGTTGATAGCCCTGGCATAAATAAGATTGCTGTTTGTCTACATTAAATACATGATCTAATCTCAGTTTTAAGTGAACTTCAGATAAACCTTATGAATCAGTGAATCAGTCAAGAAGAGAACACTGATGTTTTAAACACATGTGATTTGTGTTCAAATTTATGAAAGTCAGAGCAAATGATGAGGCAGGTACAGTAAGGTTGATATTTGTCTTTCTTTATCTTCTCTTTGCCCCTTTACACAAACGTGAAAACACAAAATGCCATATGCTTAAATGTCTGTATTATTAAAACTTTTCAAACAAATTTATTAATATCCAACAATCCAGAAAATCTTTTGCACTTATGTCCCCAAATACACATACACGTCTCATCTTGTTTTTATTTTAGTTTTGTAGTTATAAGAATTTAAAACTCTAAAGCACACATCGATGGATGGATTTATTAACAATTGTGACATCCAAAAAAGTATAGGCTATCACTCTTGCAGGACACTTTCACATCTAGTTGATTTATCACATATTTGTTATTATATGTGTATCAGTAGTATTTATGAGAAGGCTTGAATAGTTTTTGGCTTGTACTGTTACTGGGTTACTGTTTTTAAAAAGACAAACACAGCAGCTGTAACTCAGCATGAAGAGATTAGTCGGAAGAACTAAAATAGGCTGAAAAACAGCGAGATGTTTGTCTTTCCTATTTTATTTTGTCTCTGAAGGAGTAACTGAACATAATTTCACTCATAGAAGAACTTATGAATGTAATGAATCGTGAATGCATCCGTGTGTTTTTTTTATCATAAAGCATCAAGCTACTGTTTGTTTTTAAATATTTTTTTGCAATTAATATTACATATATGAATATCGGAGAGAGAGAGAGAGAGAGAGAGAGAGAGAGAGAGAGAGAGGTTACCATATTGATCTTTTTTTTTTTTTTTTTTTGGAAACTTTATTTATCATAACAGATTCCACTTCATCACAGTCCAGATGTTAACCATTGTGCATTGAAATTACAATCAGGTCTTGTAACAGGAAATACAAAATATACGTAAAGTAATATTTAAAAAAAAAAAAAAAAAGTACAGTGAATAGATATATTAAATTATTCTAATTTAATTATAATAATCGATTGAACATATACTCTTTCTGTTTTGAAGATATTTTAGAGAGTTTAAAAAAATATGCGAAATCATGAAGGAACAGAGAAAATAATGGTAATTTCTCCAAAAAAACCCATACATTTGTGAATAAAAACTTACCTGTTATAATCATCACATTAACAATAAAATCAAATGTAGGGTCTTTACATTCAAAATATATTATAATATCTTTAACAGAAAGTTTAAAATTATTTTTATGGGCGAGATGAGAACTAAAATCTGACCATTATTATTGGTCGTTGTAATCTCGCGAGAACTCTTGTGAAACGTCAGACGACCTTTGGCACAGTTCTGTCTCTGCATCTTTGAAGAACAAGCAACAACAAGAGTCCAAGATGAACAGAGCTCTGAGCAAAACAAACCTGAGACACTTGGTAAGTGTATGACAGTTACAATTTAACAACCTGCATAGATATTGTGTTGATCCATTATAGCATAGTGACATGAAAAACGTCAGTTATCTGACTTGTTTCTTGCAGCAGCTGCTAGCTGGCCAGTTGTCCAGCTAATTTAGCCACACAAGTCGCGATCTTCTTGCAAACCGTGGTGATATTTTTATTTAACAGCAACGTGGCAGCGTTAGTTGCCTTATTCTGACATTAACTTTACATATATATATTGTTCAAAGACACTTGATATAGCTACAAGGTAACAGTGTCTTTGTTTTTGAGCTAATGCTAGCTGGTGTTAGCATAGCTAGCGCAGTGGTTATGAAACCTCGTAAACTAAAGTTATGAAACTGTTCCATTGTCATTGACGCTGAAGGTGTTTACAAAGTGTTACCAAGAGTATGTAGCATCCCGTGAGATATATTCCAGTATTTAATAAGATTGCAGGTCGGTATTTTATGTTTTTTCTCTATTTTCTTGACTTTGAATGACCTGCAATAACTGATAATATTCAGTCATGTCCAGATGAAGCTGGTATCATCCTGTTTGGTTGTGACAGAAGGTTGCATTGCAGATTGTTTGCCCACTAACCTACGTGTACAACTCCCCTCACACAAAAATTGGATTCACATTTGCACATATAATCTGAGACTGCGTGTATAGTATGCCTTAACCAGGGTACAACTCTTGATTAGTAAAGCGAACACTGTTTGATCAAATAGATCAGAGAACTGGACAATATGACAATACAAGCAAATTAATATCTTGGGATGTATTCCAGAAAGTTGTTTTAATCGCTTTTCAATCTTCAGCTATATTTTTCATCTTCAGTTGCTGCCCCCTGTGTTTTGTCCTCGTCAGATTAAAATTGAGTAAATATATAAATGTATTCAAAATGTAATGTACAGCCTAATACATATTAAGATGCAACCACTTTATCAGCCATTAAGTAAATTCAAGTCTGGTAGATGATGAATTAATGGTCTTCACTGAATACAACTTTATTGTGCTAACTTATTGACACTTTTCTTAACTCCAACCCAGTCTCCATCATTGCTGCTGTGTTGTACAGTAGGCATACATATGCATTAAAGTTTCCACCTCCTCTGGATGAAAATAGAGGCTCTGCCTTTTATTTACCTGTTGCCATAGTGAATTGTAGTATCAGAGCTCCTTTGATGGTGGCTTTTTCCAGTCACCACTCACATGCTTGTGAAAACATTCAGAGTTGATTGAACAAACTCTGATCAGCTGTCCTGGAACTGAAAACTCAGCGTTTTCCATTTCTGAACTCAGAGTTCAGGGTTAGGCTTAGTGTTTGTTAAACCTGCTTTATGGAATAGACCCCTGGACATCCTCATACGAACATGCAAATGTTATCATGGATCCCAGTAGGGCTGCAACTAATTATTATTTTCATTATTGATAATCTGTTGATTATTATTTGGTTTAATTAGTTACTTGTTTGATCTATAAAATCTAAGACAATGATGTAAAATGCTGATCACTGTTTCCCAGAGCCCAAGGTGACATCCTCCTATGTTTTGTTTTGTCCAAACAACAGTCAACGATATGCAGTTTATTATCAAAGAAACCAAAAAATATTCATTTGCATTATATTTTTACTTTTTTTTTTCTTAAAAAATTACTAAAACAATGATTCAATTAAGTGCTGGTTAATAATCTGCTGATTGATTAACTGACTAATCATTGCAGCTCAGAAATCATTAGTAAGTTTAACGTAGAAATTGATTGTTTTGATAATTAAGACAACAATATGTCTTAAGGTTAAGTAAACATGATTACAGTGTAAAATATTTGATACATTGCCCAACTTAAGTCTGAGTATGTTGTGAACAATGTCTTCATAACCTGTCTCAAATATGGCAGCTGATCTAACAGGCAACACCACCAAACAGACATGTCTTGTATACTGACTGAGATGTTGACATTTTCTCCAACAGACTGGTCTCCTCAAAAGGTTTCAGAGCACCTTGGTGGTTGCGGAGCACAACAATGAAAAACTGACCCCTATTACACTCAATACCATCACTGCCGCTAACAAGTTGGGTGGTGACGTGTCTTGTCTGGTTGCAGGAACAAACTGTGCAAAGGTAGGAAAAGCTTTTGAGACTGACCTGCTTGAGGGCTTGCCAGATTTGTGATATTATTTCAAAGTTATTTGGGCTGTTAAGAGTAAGAGTAGTAAGTTTGCTTGTCCTTTCACCACCTGTCATTTGACCAGATGCATGTCACTGCTACATATGGTTAATTAAAACACTGAATAGCAATAGTTGTAGCATAATAAACATGTACATGAAGATATCAGAATGGCATCAGTGCAGTAGCCTGGATACATCATGTGGTTTTCTGTCTTCTCAGGTCGTAGAGGAAATCAGCAAAGTACAGGGTGTGAAGAAGGTTCTGGTGGTTCAAAATGATTGTTTCAAAGGTGCTCTTCCAGGTATGTAACACAAAAGCAACCTGACTAAGCTTGTAGTCACTCAGCAAAGATATACTGAGCATGTTTAATATTGAGCATGTTATAATATTTAATGTTAATAGCTTTTTTTAGCAATAACCTGCTTCAAATTTGAGAGTTTGGGCATATTTACAGCTGCTAATGGTGGAGATGTGGCTTGCTGTGGGGCATATTAACAGTACTCACTGAACGATTGTTTGTCACATGTTTATGGTGGCTTGAACCTGTTGGCATGAGCTGACTTTCTGACCTTCAAGCCACCTGATTTTTTTTTTTTTTTTTTCTTTGGCTTACTTGGTAAAAAACAACCCTGCTGCTCTCTTGTTCCACAGAGGAGTTGACTCCACTCATCTTGGCAACACAAAAGCAATTCAACTTCACCCACATCTGTGCTGGTGCATCTGCCTTTGGAAAGGTGAGGCACAGACAAGAGCAGTGCCTGTGTAGTTGGCATTGATATATCTAGAAATGCCTTTATATTCTACATGAGTTTCTGTTCCACCGCATGCCTAGAATTATTCTGAAACGTCAAAATCAATTTAAGTGTTGATTTTGACTACATTTTTGCCAAATTTCCAACAATCCACCAAACTCTTTGTACCCATTATCTGTTAGCCGACAATATTTTATCAGCTATCAACTACAACCCTTGTTTCTTCTTTTTATTCTTTAAATCCTCATGTAAGATCTCTGCATATTTTCATGTTCATTCATCATTTTGTTCTGCAGAACCTGCTTCCCAGAGTGGCCGCCAAGCTAGATGTTGCCCCAATTTCAGATATTATTGAGATCAAGTCTCCAGATACTTTTGTCAGAACCATCTACGCTGGTAAGCTTTGTTATTATATTATAATATAGAGACAATTGAGGTTTTTTCATAATTCTTGACTATTATTGATACTCTTCAGTAGAAACATTACAGAATCATTTTAACTGCATTTGTGACAGACTTTGATTATACAAACACAGCTGTAACTTAAAACACTGCTCAGTTTTTGCAACAGGATTTTGCTCTGTCAGGTTTGCATTGCTACTTTTTTAATAATATGTATATTATATAGGAAATGCTCTCAGCACTGTGAAATGTAATGAGGCCGTCAAGGTCTTCACCGTCAGAGGAACGTCCTTCGAGGCAGCTTCAACAGAGGGAGGAAGTGCTGCATCAGAAGATGGTACAGTAGCTTACTGATTCATCCACAGAGCACTGTTACAGTAAATGTTAAGAAATGACTTCATATTATGGATGTTAAAGCCACATTTGACGTTGTTTTATGGTATAAAAAATAACGATACAGTACTTCTACAAATGTTATTTGTTTACCATTACCAATATATATGTTTTTGATACAATTATCTTACTTGTCATTGGTGATCCTCTGATCTACAGTGGCTGCTTCTTCTCCCGCCGGACTTTCTGAATGGCTGGAACAAAGTCTGACAAAGAGTGACCGTCCAGAGTTGACCAGCGCCAAGGTTGTGGTGTCAGGAGGTGTGAAATCTCATTGTGTTGAATTACAAGTTATGGCCAAAGCAACGTCACAGTGTCAATGTCAGATTTTCTGAAATATTAATTTGTTTGCAATGCTATTTTCTTTGTATTTTGTGCATTGCTTTACTACAAGTTGGACTGTATCTTTTACACTAGAACAATCTAAATCTGTTAATTATCCTATTTTGTAGACTTGGGGTCGGGGTTGTGTGTTTCTTCATGTGTGCTTGTCGTTTTCTTTTCCCAGGAAGGGGCTTGAAGAGTGGAGATAACTTCAAGCTGCTCTATGACCTTGCTGACAAAATGAATGCTGCAGGTTAGACACTAGTAGTATAGGAACATCATTTTGTGTTATTTATTACAGGTGTGCTTGTTTTTTTGACTTATATGTTTATATATATATTTTTTTTTTCTTTACAGTTGGTGCATCCAGAGCTGCAGTGGATGCTGGGTATGTCCCAAATGATTTGCAGGTTGGACAGACAGGCAAGATTGTAGCACCGGTAAGTTGTTCCTTTTTGTAAATATATCAAATGAAGAAAATTAAACATTTGGAACATTTTCAAACAGCAAAATGTGAATAGTTGCATTGAAAAACATGTTTAACGACTTGCAACACTTGAGCTCAATTACAGTGAAAGAGTGCACAGATCCGTTGCTCTTGATAAATGCCAGTTTGCCTTTACACAGCAAGCTTGCAATTCAGTATGATCAGCTCTGACCTGTAAAAAGGTTAACTTCCCATTATGTGAGTCAGCGAGGTTACCCCAGCTATGATTATCCACACATTAGGCCCTACAAAATGTACTTGATGGCACATTTAGGGCCCTAAATGATTTAGCTGATCCATTAAAGCAGAGTGCACGGGATGTCTGGTCAAAGGCTCAGACCAGGCCAGACTGTCCAAATTGAATTTTCCAAATGTTATGACAAGCTTGGCTAAGTTAATTAAATATAATTAAAATTCGGCTTGTCTTTTTCACCTACCAATCTAAAAATGTTAACTATATTCAATCAAATGAAGGATTAACATATTTAAAACATGTATGCTTGTAAAGTAATACATTTTCTATGCTGATGAAAATATAATTTATCACTAAATTTAGTGGAGTCATGGTTTAAAGACATCTGACTGTGATGTTTACAGATGGTTATTCTGTTCACTAATCAAAACTGTCAGATGTTGCAGCTGAGCAGATGTGTCAGTGATAAGAAACAGTTTGGCAGTATTGGACCATAGTTATAAAATGATCATAAAAACAACAATCTTTTTCCCTGTTAAATGATTATTAAAGATTAAATATGCTGCTACACTGTATGTAAAGAAGACACTAGATAACCCACACAAATATAAAGTGTCTTAAGGTATTTTAGTGAAAAATTTGACCAGTTGGAATGACAAAAAGCACTTTGCTTGGACTGCCCTGTATGAGTTCTTATAATCACATGGGGGAAACTTAATGCTCTCTAAATTGTTAATGTAAGAATGCCAAATAGCAGATTTAGCGGTTATTGTCTGGTTTTTATGGCTATAGAGTGCTTTATACATTTTCTGAGATACCATTGTGCTCATTCTCTGCTCCTCCGACACTTAAGCTGCAACATTAAATGAACACTGAAATATTCATATGGCAGTGCATTAAACTGAGAGCCAGAGATGGGTTTTCCCAGCGGGTTTGTGGAGATGCGAGGACGGCTGACCCTTTGTGCACTCACCCCAGAACGCTCTAATAGATTACACGGCCATGGTCATTATACCATCAGTCAGCTCTGCTGTACCGCAGTTCTGAGGTGTACTTTTCCAAGGGCCTGACTTTAAACTTCATGTTTGCAAGCAAGTAATACTTGTCTGGTTGTTCTGTTCATGTCCACAGGAGGTGTACATCGCTGTTGGTATCTCTGGAGCTATTCAGCACCTGGCTGGAATGAAGGATAGCAAGGTAAGCAAGTTTGGTCACAGATATTTGTGTAAACCTTGTAAAAACAGATGTTGCCTTGCTATAAAGGCCATTGGTGCTACATGAAGTTAAAAGTTGAGGTTGTATGCTCTGCCTGCATGTACACATGAAGTGCAAACAGCACCCACAAACCCAATAACTCGGGTAATCACACCCTTTGCCACGTTTAGATGTAGTTGTATTGTTTACCATTAAGAACCAAATGTTTTGCTATTCTTGGAGAACGTTTCAAACTATAAAACTTCACATTTCTGTGACATTCTGCATTAAGTCTAACTTCTATTTTTGTTTGGACAATCTGTGTTTTTTGCTAAGCAGAAGACAAAGAGCAGTTAAGCTAACATTTGAGGCAGTTTGTTCATTATTTTATTGTGTATGAGGTATTAAACATGTTCTTTTTTTTATTCAGACTATTGTTGCTATCAACAAGGACCCAGAGGCTCCCATTTTCCAGGTGGCTGACTATGGCTTGGTAGCCGATCTTTTCAAGGTGAGCGTCTGCGATTGATATAGCACACTTATGTCACTATGATCCTACAAGAGGAAACAATAACAAAGCAGTGAGGCCAAAACACCACACAAGCACTTATTCTATGGACTTGTACTGTATGTTTTGATAGCGAAGAGTCCAGAGTGACAGTCAGAAGATAACATTTGCTTTCTCGCTGATAAATTTTGCACGATGCCTTATTCCACCTAATGGAAATGTGCAACTGTTAAATTATTAAGGTCTTGAATTAATCAGAGGATAGTTGTGGCCGGAGCTTGCTGCTACAAGAGAAACACATTAGCATCTCAGACTATATAAGAAGTGATCAAATAGTTACTTAAAAGACGGCTGCAGTTATGTACTCAGCTTCTACTTGCCAAGGCCTTTTACACGCCTAGTTGCTTTCTTGTGTTTAGCTGGTGCTCAGAGATAGTGAGCCAGGCATGTTGGCATGACTAACACTTGAGTCCAGTGCTCCTTGTGAAAGGCTAGTAGGTTATATTTTCATGTGTGTCCTGTTGGTTATGTTTTATTTAGCCCCTCAGTAGTGCCTGAGCAGCCCAGGTGTCCTGACAAACTCTGTAGAAGTGATTAGTAATAATAGCTAGTGGCAGCAGAGTTGTGACCTACTGGGCGAGATCATCTTACATGTGATCACTCCTCAGATAGCTGATTAAAATGGATGGGCTTTCTACTTTTTCCCCCAAATGGACAAGTGATACCTCGGACTAACTCAGGCAGTGACTGATGACTCAGTTCTGAAGTTGCTTGACTCAGAAAGAAAAGCATTTGAATAATTTTCATATTTACTACAAAAGCTTTCGGAATTTGTCTTCTTTAAAACTACATGGCCGGCGTTATCAGTATGTTTGTTTACAAGCCAGATGCCTCCCTTGTAGAGTCTCGCTCTGCATTCATCAACCTCGCAAACACTGTGATAAATGTCTGTTTGCTCACAGCCAGCTGCGGCCTTGATAAATCTCAGATGAAAGACCGTGCGCTCATTTATACCATAAGCAGCAGCATGCATGATATTTGTGTAATAAACTCATCAATCTTTATTTTATGGAATAAGCTGGGGATGAAAATGTCAGGCGCCGGCAAACATTAATCCCTGCATGTAAAGCCTGGAAATATTTCAAGTGGTTGCAGCACTTATTAATGCAGACTAGAAATGGCTTCAACTTCAATTTTGTGCTTAAATGATTTCCTCAGTGTTTCTAGGTTTAGTTAACCAGTGATTCATTTAAAAGTACACTGGAGCATTTACAAACATGTAGTTTGAGTTTTAAACTATGCAGCAAATACACTTAACAGAAAATATTTGCTGAGTTAAAAGTGATTTTTGGCTAAATTTTCTATTCAAGTCCGTTCTGTTTTCTCTTCAGGCTGTTCCTGAGATGACTGAAGCACTGAGCAAGTGAGGAAGAACAAAGCATCACCAAGCTTCTATCGTGCATCTGTGGCCTACAACAAGAAGAATTCAGAGAGTGACCACAGGAACCCACAGCCTTGCCTTAACAGATTTTATGAAGCTGCAAACATCTGTGTGCATAAATAACTTCACTGTCGAAATCTTCTCTCTGGCTGGCATCAGAACATTCTTAATTTAGAAATAAATGCCAGTTTTTATATACACAAGTGTTAAATGTCAACAAATAGAGTTGTACTTGCCTTTTGGGAGGAGGTTATTTATATCCCTCCAGTAGTACAGTTGTTGTAATTTGCATTATACTTTCAGGTACAGTAAAGACCGTGTTTGGGAACACTCAATTTGTCTCGTGAACTCTTTCTGTTAGACTGTGAGATGTTAATTGGTCATGTTAAGCTAGAGGATGTGTCCTTTTCTGAGATGCTCTTGGAAAATAATGTATTAAATTGACAACTCTCATTCTCATTTTGCCATGTTTTCCCTTTATTGGGTTTCCTCTGCAATGCCCTCTCTCCATGATCAAGATAGAAAATACCTGTTGACAATACAATAAACAGGGTTAGTTTGCGATATTTAAGAGGCAAATCTTGAAGGTTCATGCTATGATAATTTTCTTTCCGAGTTACATTTTTATAGTAGCCCCACTTAGAGTCCCTCATTATTTTTGGCTGTGATATAATGATCGTACCCATCCTGATATATTTACACAGCTTCCAAACCCAAAAGTCATAAAAATACAATATTTTAGACCTGAATGATAGGAAATCCATCATGTGCAGGCAGATTTTCAGTTAAATTGGTGTGTTTGGGGAAATTCTGTGGTTTTCAAATCTCAGTAAACACTGACTCAGCTGGGCTTGGTCAGATTCCAGTCATGGCACCTGGACAAAAACTCTTGAATCATCCACCAGTTGAAGGTTTGCCACACTCGTTACACCCATAGAATTTAGATAAAAATGTTAACATTGCTAAAATAGAAAGACAAAGATTAGAAATAAGTCGAGATCACAACATAGCATCTCAACACTGATCCAATGTACCCTGCAGCAGTCCTGTCAAAGAGGACTGTTCTTTGTGAGTTTGGAGACTGATTAACAAAATAGTTGATACACCTGCAAGTGTGGTAAATCCATGCCTTATAGCTTTGTGGCTCTCCTATAAATGATCTCATCAGTCCAGCATCTCTAATTCCTACAAAGTGTATCAGAGGAACTAAGTCCTCAGCACCAACCTCTTCCTGGATACACATCCTTAGAAATCAAACCACAACCTAATGCATCAAGAGCCAGATTTTCTGCACAGACCAGTTGTCTCAGGATTTTGGGCGTGAGCCCTGTTGCTGGTTTCTTTTGGTAAAATTTTTCATAAAACTCAAAAAGTGTCTTTGTGAGTGTCAATTCCTGATAAGTGGTGCCTGATTCTGTCCTCCATGCCCTCTGTGTGTGTACTGCTCCAGCAAGTTCATCAGTACAAAGAGGATGACAGACATACGGTTCATGTGCCAGTGACTCCCAGCAACTCGGGAGTTTAGTAGAATGTTAATTTTTGCGGTTGATTTGAAGAGCATGTCCTGCAAATTCCCTGGTGTCAGGCACTGTCTTATGTCTCTGACAGACGGTTGACTGGGGCATCCACTGGCTCCATCATCCTGTACTTCTCCTCTAGAAGAGGCTCATTGCCCTGCAGATGGATGAGGGGTTTGGCGTGCAACCCAACTCGGCTCTCCTGGTTCCTTTTGTTGTAGATGTTTAGCCTGTGCTCCAGCTCAGGACTGGTTTTAGTGGAACCTGTTGGGCTTGGAGGTTTGAGATTGACAGGGTCCAGGCCCTTCTGGGTGAGACAAGAGTCCTCGGTCAGAGAGGAGAGCAGCTCCTGCACCACAGTGCTGGGACTCCCTCGTGGCTGAGTGCCCAGGGCCAGGGGGCTGCTGTAAGGTGGAGGGTAGCAGCGCTGGTCACTGTAGTCTGTGGAGGTGGAGGCCTCACGCACTGTGGAGCTGCAGTCCGTGGTGGAGCCCAACGTGTGGCTGCTGATGCTGTGCTGCCGGGCGCTGAAGCTGGTGCGGGACACCGTGGTCGTGGAGGCTTCGCTGACCGAGCTGCCGGTTCGCTGCAGACGGCTAGATGACACCGCGTCAGCACTCACTAGAGAAGAGGGAAGCTGGCTTGGGTTGTTAGGCAGGTGCACGTCTATAGCTGCTGTGGTGATGACACGTGCAGCAGGGTCTGGGATCCCCATGTCTACAAGAAAACCACATATAATATATAGTATATGGCCTTGAAATAATGCGGTGCTAGATATACTGTGAGAACAAAGTGAGGTAGGATCTTGTTGATGCTCACCGCTACTTGGCTCACTGTAATACTGGCTGATGTAGTTGTTCATATCATCTTGGCCATGATGATCTGAAGAGAATAAAAATGGCAACATAATGTACTTTCTCTCAGACCCAATAAAAGTGAATTATGGTGCTCTTCTAGACCACTGGGTTTATATTCCCACTGTATGTGTAGCTTTTTGAGTTATTTAGAATCCATTAAGCCTGGTTACAGTTAGATAACAGAAAGGTCAAAGTACTATTTTCATTTCAATTAATCATTGAATCTGTAAAATGTAAAAAGAAAATAGTGCAAAATGTTTATTACGTGTTCCCAGAGCCTAAGATCTTCAAATTGTGTTTTTTGCCCAGATGTATTCAATTTAAAATGATATAAAACCAAAAATGTATATTTAAGAAGGTGGAATGAGAAACTCTTTTGCATTTTTTGTTTGATAAATTATTTAAAAGACTTAACAAATCATTAAAATTGTGATGAGCATCCATTAATGAACAAATATTTAAAAAAGAGCAGCTCTTGGTGTGAATGTGTTTCATAGATCCTAAATCAGCCCAAGTGTTTCTTTGTGTTGACCGCTGGCTTATATTAATTTATGTTTGGGCTTCACATATTAATTTCATGTCTGTCCCAAGATGAGGCCACTCATTGTTCAGCCTACAATGTGACAGGGACTATCTCCAGATGATCAATAACACATGAGTGTATGAGGAGCAGGTCCAGTTAAAAGGATGTCTGACTAGAAACACCACAGCTCAGACGTATTGCAGGTCGCACTATGATTTATAGCTTTGATAAAGGAAAAGCCTTAATGTTTTGAGCCCTGACATCACCTGCACTGACAGCGCTTTGTTGCGCTAAGTCGTGTAAGTTATGACCTGTCACTGTGTGAGAGGTTTATAGTCCATCTAGGTGTCGTGCCAGAATTTTGATGTGGACTCAAAGACAAATGTTTTTGAGAAGAGGATGCCAACACCATGCCTGTGTTTGATGTCCACCATTAATAAAGTGTCCCATCCTCCAGCAGGAAGCATGAGATAAGTGACAGGTTTTTAACTATTTGCAGGGGTTTGGGTGTTTGCTGTAAGATTTTCTGCTTATTTTTAATTTTTGCTGCTTTCAGTAACCATAAAGGTCTTTAACCTTTATATAACTAGCCTCTATGTACCAGTTGTTGCGTTACTTCTAACAGATCAGTGTTGCTGTGAAAGGAGGCAAAGGATCTCTAATTCCTGCCAGCCCAAAGGATTTAAAGCAGCAAACCTACTTCTCTGACATCTACACCACTTGCCTGGCAAGTCTCAAGGCACTGAGGACATCTCTACATTCAACCTTCCACTTCGCATGGAGACGATTAACATAGAAAGCACAGTCTGAAATCCCTCTTGTGCACAGAGGTCCATGGTAGCCTGTTATACAAAGGAGCTGGGTGTTCCAGACGGTTACCTGCGGGCCCCCCGGGCTCTCTAGCTTTAACCAGCCCATGATGCTCGGAGGCCCCAGGGGCCAGTCCATCCACCTCATGGAAACTGCTGCTCTGTTTGCCCCACATATGGTGGATCTGCATGGCTGCTTCACGTTCTGCTACCAGATCCAGGTCCTGCTGGGCCAGGTGGGCCCTCAGCTGCCTGATTTCAAACTGAAAGAGGAGAGGGAGGAATGGGAGAACTGGTCAGTCATTCAAACTAACAACACTAACAACAACATATTATCTTCTCCATGCTAATATCCCATCCCCTTTTGTGCAAGCATCTTATTTGCATATTAGCTTAGCTGACCTTTGACTGTACAACACAGTGTGCGTATACCAAACTGTGCATTTCAAACCTCAATGGTTGCACTGAATAACTCTCAGATATACTGTGGACATTTTTCTCCTCTTTTGGGTTGACATCTGAAAAATAGAGAGCACTGAGTGGGTGTGCTCTCAGTTACACTTATAAACTTATACTTTAGCTGAGTAATGTCACTTTTAATCAATAATAGAACTATGATTATTAAATTTTCGATGAGTCAATAGATTTCTTTGAGTTGATGCACAGTGCTTGCTATCTGATATCCACAGGACTGCTGTAAAAAGTATTATCTAGTGATGAATGGGATCAATTTTGCAGGCATCTCTTAGCCTCTTTGAGTACAGCCTTTGTTATTTTTTCTTGCATAGCACGTTGCTGCCCTCTGCTGGTGACAGGCAGCTATAAATTGTGCTAGAAGTAGGTATGAGGTATGAAACTGATAAGTGAACATACTGCTTGTTCCTGGCAAATCTGAGTGAGACGGTCGAGCTGTTCCTCTCTCACTGCCTTGGCCTTCTCATACTGCTGGATCTCCAGCTCCATCTCCACCTTCACTTGCAGCACGTAGGCTGGAACAAGAGGGCATAAAATAAAGTCAGTTCCCCTACAAAAGAAATATTCAATCTTGTGCCTGCTGGTTTTAATTCTAACTAAATGCTGCATTGATTTTATGACTCTCCACAGAGTTTTAAAAAACTGGAACTTGTAATAGTGTATTTCTGTACATACTGTTTCTAAATATCGAAGTCAACCACTGTTTTGTTGAAATAAAAGCCTGCATATTCTTCACATTCATGGGTACATGACTGGAGACTGCTGCCAACAAACATAACAGTACAGTACAGTACAATATCCCTGCAAAAAATGCTACTTTTCTGAGGCTTACAGTGTTGAGAAATTGTCTGTTTTTGTTGGCTGTTTTTGGCCATGGTTTTGCGGTGGTGTTGTATTATATTGTATTATATTGCAATATGTTAATGGTTCATCTTTAGGGTGGTTAGAACAAAAGGTGACAACACACTTCAAACTGTTTACAGTCTCCCGATTCAGATTAAAATGGTTAACCGGGTGACATAAAACCATTGTAAATGACTTAATCTATTTTTAGTTTTTTATTTCCATGGAAACTATTGAAATAATGAGAATGTTTTCGCACACTGAACATTTTGTGTAGTCCATGTCGGACCCTTAACAGGATAAGTAGGTACAAACAATGGATGGAGTGATAATCCATTTTGCTCACACTCACAAATCATCATTTTCAACATGTACTGTACAGTATACTAACAAACCACAAGGGGGAGCAACATTGTTAAAAAAAGGATTATTTCCAACAAATAATATGCTTTGCAAACACATATTGTTCAAATAGTTTGCCTTTTCCAGCTGCTGTGAGACCATTATAACCATAAGTTCATCAGGGCAGATGCTGTCCTACCATCAATCCTCATAAAAAAAAAAGAAAAAACAAGGGAAAAGATAATTGAGTGAACAAGCTCAAGATTGAATGTAGCTGATGCTGCAGAGAGCACACTGCAGTATCTATCTCTGTGACCTGACAGTAAAGGACATGACGCAGGGGACATCAGCCCCTGGCCCCTCCCAGCCTCACCATCAATGATCCTCTTGACCCTCCAGATGCGCAGTGTGATGATGAGACCGATAGCGTCCCAGGGGCTGCTGGGGCCGTTGGCCACTGTGGAGGCCACCATGGGGGCCAGAGAGAGGACGATGACAGCTCCATCAAACACCTGAGAAAATACACACACACACACACACACACACACACACACACACACACACACACACACACACACCCACATCAGGTTACTGTTGTGTCTGAAGCTTCCACTGTGGCCACACTGAGGTATGACATTGAGGGAATGACACTGCGGTGAAAGGGGCCCCCGAGGGACTAATAGTGACTAATAGGACCTTTGGGAGCTTACCTCTACTTTGTTCTCTATGTAATCCCATATCCCCAACACCACGATCCTGAACACCGTCTGAGACAGACAGAGGGACAGAGATGGAGACAGAGAGCAGGTTACACACCAGATAAATTGGAAGAAAACAAGGACAGCTAAACTGAAGCACTGAGGGAGACTGGATGATAGAGGCAGAGCACGCTGGGTAGTAACTCCCAATAAAAATCCTGGAAGTCTCAGTAAATGGCGTTTGCTATTGCAATTTACATTTCTTTCATTCCTCCACTGGTAATTCATCAATGACATCATATTCATACACATCAGAGCCTGCACGATAGTATTTCATCCAAACAATCACAGACACTGCATTTAGCTCATTCTGCTGACGCAGCGGGGGCTACAGAGGGCAAACAATACTCCCTTTCTCTCTGTTCCTCTTCTGCCATCCCCTAACCTCCCCATCCTCATTTCAGATATTCGAGATTGCACTAGAGCAGAAACCAGTCGACCTGCTGTTTTCACTGCTTCAATGTATCACTGAGGGGTTGCTTTTACTGATATAAGTAAACCTCCAGCTACACAAAGTTAGCTGGAGGTTTACTAAGACAAATGTGGCTGGCTATGAAGAAAATAGTAATCGATACGTCACACTTGAGGCACTGAAATTATTTAAAACTAGTGGCACAGAAAAGCCCCATCTGCATTTTAAAGTGACTGTGCTGCTGATCAATCGAATAACCTAAGAGGGACCGGCTTTAATAACATTTAGGCCCATTTTTCTTGTATGATTTTTAGTCTTTCAGTTACGTACACTATCAGTGGCTCACCTTTACTAATCACAATCTAATCATGCAGGAACAAGGGGCACAGAACGCTTCATGGTGTTGTTAGTATTCTAATGAGAATCTGTGGGTGTACTTCACTGGCCCCACATACTGCACGACATAGCATTAATCGATAGGCTGCTGCATCAGCTGTAAGTGAAACTGTTTTTGAGTAGAGCAGGCGGGGGGGAAGATGGAGACTCACCTCAGTGAAGAACACAGAGAGGATAGCCAGGCTGATCCAGTGGATGATGCTGGCAAACTGGAATGCATTATTAACTGTAGGGATAAAACAGAATAACTGGTTACTTTTTAAAAAAAAAAAAAAAAAAAAGGACAGCTAATGTGACATGAAGTAGTGAAAGATGGATTTGTTTGTTTCGTTATTGTTCCTAACAGTTGTTAGGTGCTGTACAACACAGACAAGGTGCAGTAAAGTGATAAAAATGGGGGCATTCATGCACACACATACATAAACGCACAGACAGAAGCATTAAGCAACATCATAAATATGAATCCACCAGATACAGTGCATGCATGTGTCCGCATCCTCCTGTCTATTCATCAGACTAATTGTGGACAGCCTCAAACAGAATTCGGCTGTCAGCTGAGGCATTTCTCTTCATGCGCCACCTCTCCTCCCATCTGTCTTTGTTTGCCATGTTCAGTGATCTGTCCATCAGTCCATTCATCTTTCTCCAGTCCACCCCCCACCTCCCCCCCAACACACACACACACACACTTACTTATCCACCAGCCAGCACTGTTGTATTGCCTGATTTCTTTGTCCGCTAATCTCCCTTCATGCATTTGTCTTACTTTTCCTTTGTCTGCCCCGTCTCATCAATCAGTCAGTCAGTAAGTAAGTCAGTCAGTCAGTCTCAGATTCAGATTCAGATACTGCTGAAGCACCATTGCTGCAACGCATGTTCTTAACTCTGATCTCTGACATCTAACAGGTCACAACCCCCTGACCTTCTACTTATGATAGATGAGGATGTCTCCAATGTGCCAGATGATGCGGATGAAGGTGACCCTGGGGTGACATCAGTCACACTGGTACTTCCGCCACCTGACATTCTGTGTTAATTGTGGAATACTAATAGGAAGGTTATATTCCCAAGACCATGACTGATCAGAGCCTAAGGTCATAGGATAGATCATCAGTGACACAAACTCACTGTACAGCAGATGCCTAAGACCAGGTAAGAAGTTAGTATTTACTCACATACAATACATATTGCACATCTATTTTTCCACAAACTATTCTGAATTATGTTACAATCAAAAATCATTAATCATAGCAGATTATAGTAGATTATAGTATAGTATAGTATTACCTTTTAATATCCACTGTTGTGTTAGAGACGGGAGCACTGTAGCACATTCACTACCAGTTCGCTTGTCTCTTTGGTCATTGTGGTTATATAATAATAATGATAATGTTCAGTCATAGAAATAATAAAGGTAAAATGCATGACAGAGTATACAACTGATATCTTGAAAATATGTTTTCACACTAAATTCAAAGCAATCTTGCAGTCCAATAATGTTATAAGTTCTTGAAAACTTGATCACCAAATTCAAAGCAAGAGTCTAATGATCAAAAGCAGTCTTTGTTTTAATTTAGAGAGACCACAGCCAAAGGTTAATGGTTAAAGGTACAGTATAGTAAAGAAAGTTTCAAAAACATCTGATAATGATATATTGGCTGATTACACAAACTCATCACAAACATTTTTGATGAAGATATTTTTTTTTAAAGAAGTTTGACCACAACGTGACGTTTTGCAGCTGATAAATAAAGTCAGTTCTTTATGGTGGACAAACTATATAACTGAGAAATCTTTAATGAAAATAACCTCAAACATACCTTGGCATTTCTTTACTGTAATTTATTATAATTTACTGGTCGATATATATGTCAATAATATAGCATATTATCTTATAGTACATTATAGGTGTGCTTCGATGTTGACTTTCTATATCACTATTATTTACACTTATTTAAACCAACACTATTGAGGTTGTCTGCTGAATCTATGCATTGACAGACTGGCTTTGTATAAGTAGTAAACAATTGTGCTGAGAAGAATCAAAACCACAGCCATATTATATTCTTAATCTCAGGTGACGTCACATTGTCTTTGTTTCCAGCACTCACACTGCAACAGCTTGGTGTCTACGAGCAGCTCCAGCGTCAGCAGCAACACCACCAGAATGACACAGGCCACCAGGAAACAGTTGAAGCCCGCCGACAACAGACAGACCTGCCACAGCGCTGCCCTTCGCCCACAGCACGGCTTCAGCCAGTTCGACCTGAACGGGGATAGAGAGAGAGAGAGAGAGAGAGAGAGAGATTGAATGTGGTTAGAAGATCTATAGGGACAAAGATAAATGGTTCTTGTTGTGGTGTTATTTTAAAATGTAATACTGGTAGACAGCATGAATCTGACAGGCAGCAGGCAAGGTCAAATCAATAAAACCAAAGAAACGTCATGATACACAAAACATGAGGTGTGTTCAACCTTGACTTTGCTCAGTTTTCCATCAGTTAATGCTCTTCTAAATATTTTTCAGCAGAGGGCACTATTCTGCATAAAAATAATTCAAAATGCAGAGCATGCATGCTGAAATTAATTTACACTCTTGAATTTAATGTGAAGCATAAATACATGTTCTGCTGGCACTGAGAAGACGTATTAGCATGAAGTAATTTTGTGCACAAATTTATGGTGTCTTTGCTTCTTTGCCCCTTTTCTCGTCTCCTCATTGCATTCTTGCCTTTTGGCAAACCTCCCTCTTCCCATTGGAAAGCTCTCCTTTTGTGCTATCATAAGCACTGTAGTGTACAGCCATTAGTTTGTTTGTGCCTATTTTTGGAAACAGATTACATGACATCTGTTGTACTCCACATTCACGCATTAAATAATTTGTTTTTGTCTCATCAGAACATGCTTGTATATGTAGCTCTATTAGATTTAACGTCTAAAATATCACAACGTTCACAAGATGTTCCATATTCTCTACATAACACATCTATAACCTTAAAGGATAATAGTCAAATAATAAGTTGGAATACATTTTTGCACAAAATGAAGACCCCATCACTTATATTTAAAGTACATTAGGGAGGGATCTCTTAATGACCAGTATGGACATGAGGAATGATTAGAGTAAGCAAAACCTCATTCAGTGTTCATATGGGCAACTGAAGTGAGGTTCTGGAGAAATTAGAGCCTCATGTGGTCAATTTCTCACCTTGCTGCTTCGCTGGGTGACAAGACAGGTCTCTGAGTGAAAACTGGCTACCTGAAGGGCTGGCTGAATACCCATCTGGGTGACTACCTGGTGTGCCAACAACCTGGCTGGTTGTTAGCTCACTGGATCTCCAGTTAGAGGTCTGGATGACTGCTAGCTAGCTGGCTGGCTGGCTGGCTGGCTGGCTGACCGCATGATGCAGTTCTCTTGGCATGACAGTGGAACTGCATGTGCACCATCTGGAGGGTGCAGCCATATACAGCCAAAAAGATGTTCACTTAACTGAAAGACAATGCCTTAATCTAGTTTTCCTCCTCCACCTTACTATATATTTTCCATTAGCTTGGAGTGTGCCGGTGTCCCTGGTGTGCGTGCTCCTTGTCTATAGGTAGGTTGTGCCTGAAGATGTGAGCATCAAACCTGCCTTAAATCCATCGCTTCTCTCCTCTTCAACTTCTCCCAATCAGAGACTCTGACTGACTGAGACTCCTGGGTTTTTATGGTCAATAAATAATGACAAATCTCCAAGAGGCACACAGGGTTTTCCCTTCCTGTCACAGCTCTTCCCTCCGCACACACAATACTGAGATGCACTCTTAGAAAGCCAGACGCAAAAAGTAAAGTGTGTGTGTGTGTGTGTGTGTGTGTGCGCATGCATGAGGGGTGGCTGTCCTTTCTCGGAGGCAACACTGAGAAAGGCAGTATGTTCCCTTGAAAATAGCAGCTATCCGTTGTCACCTGTCCCCCACAGGAGGAAAGCTACGGGCAATGTCTGTCAGAGGACAAGAGAGGATGCAATTTATTCTACTCTCCTCTTGGTTCAGCTCAGAACGAAGGAAGCAAACACTGAGAGGAAGCGGGTGCAGGCAGTTCAAAGGCATTGGGACTCATCCAAAAGTGAACTGGAGAGAGAGCCAGACAGGAAGGAGGGGGAGTTGGAGAGGGAAGAATGAGAAAGAGAGAACAGAGAAAGATGCAGATTGGGTTAAAGGATAATTCTAGCTTATTATAACTTGGGACTTATTTTTGTAGTTATGGCCATCATTTCAATTGTTGATAATAGCATACTCACCAACTTAATTACAAGAATTTGGACGCGTTGTGAAGTCCAATAGGGATTATACAAGTTAAAACAAACCTCCAAGTTAACGTCAAGACATAGGGCTGCAACTTGCAGTTATCTTTTATCATTTAGTCTATAAAATGTCAGAAAATAGTTTCTCATTACAGTTTCGTAAACAGCAATTATATGTGTTCAGATTTTTTTTTTTTTGCCCGACTCGCAGTCTAAAAATCCAAAGATATTCAGATTACTATCACATAAGACAAAGAACTGCAGCAAATCACCATATTCAAGAAGCTGTAAATGGTGAATGCTTGGTATTTTTGCTTGAAAAATTATTTCAATGACTACTCAATTATCAAAAGAGTTGCCAATTAATTTTCTGTCAATCAACTAACCAATTATTCAACTAATCATTTTGCCTCTATTTGGAGGAGAAAACAAAGGCAAACATTAAATCATCAATCAAACTATCCATTATAAAAATTCCTCAGATTAAAAATGGACTTACTGGTTCAACTGTGTCCTACTGTACTGTACTGTAGAGTTTTCCTGTACAATGAGGGGTTAGTTCTGACATTTTGGGCATGTTCCCTTGTGGTTTTACGGTCTATATAATAAATTGATGGCTTCTTTACAACCTCTTTGTTCAGCTGACTGTTTTTTGCCCTGTCGGTCTTTGTTGCAGCAATGCCCCCATGTTTCCAGATCTCAGCATTGACTTTGGCGAGCATATTGTTATCATAACTAACAGGAATGATGGCCAAAACTTTCAGGTGAAAAGAAAGAGAGGATCCTAGAGAGTGGAATCATTTTGCAGCTGAACCTCCGGTATAGCAGATATTCACATCCTCTCCATCCTTCACCAAGGTCAGCAGAGGGGCTGGAGCTCAGCCACGCTGTGTCAGTGCTCTCCAAGAGTCTAACCAGTGCACTCAGCCCTCTGCAGCAACCTTCTGTACCAGTTGATGCCAACAGATTAGGAGCTCAACACCTGGGGTGACAAAGAGGTGGTGGAGGGTAATGGTATCATTAGCAGATACTATGGAGACTTTACTCAGCACCGATCTGTTCCCAAGGAACAATGTCAAACTCCATCTGCCAGTGGAGGAGAGCCAAGAGAAAGAAACATTTACCTAATGATACGCCTAACACACAGTCACCGGACATTTGTGGACCATTAGTTAAGAGATGGAATGAGCAGCACACAGAATACTCCACAAGACACCACACTTACCTTCAGGATTGAAAAGCATGATTTAACTCACACTGTGTGGAATAATAATTCATTCAGACCTCTCCCACAAGCCAGGCAGAAAAGGTATTAATTTAATAAACCTGTAAAGAAAAACCCTGTCTGGAAGCAGAGTAAATGGCAGTGATGGATTACTCCAAGCTCAGAAACTTAATTTTAGGGAAATCACTTTAAACCTTGAACGCTGAGGACCTGAAGTATTTATGAGGAAATGGGGCTGCTTCAGTGGTAGAGCAAGTGAAGGAAGAAAATCATCTCACTCTCTCAGGGTCACGGCAGGTTCGGATCGAATGGGCAATACCTCAAGGTTTGGTCATGCACGCGTATGTGTGAGTGCACGGGAAAACATCACACACACAGACACACACACACTGTTAAAGGCATTGTGTGTGGAGGAAATGAGAGATGCAGGGTGGCGTGTGCTGTGGACAGGTTCATAAAGACATCAACAGGCCAGCGGCTGCAGTGGTAACACACTGAGGGAAGATCGAAGCGCGCCCGACAGCAGCGCAGAGCGAAGGGATTAGATCATGAGACTGATCAATAGTGGCGTGAGATGGAAGTGGTGGCATGCTGTACATGATGCTGGCTGCAGCAGCTCTTGCAGCAGAATGGCCAGACAGAGCAGAGCGGACAAAGACATCAGGAAGAGTGACTGGCACAGAGGAAGGTGTCTGGTTGCTCTGTTGGGGTCCATTCACACTGGACAGAGCTTTGGCTCTAGCCTCAGCTAAGTAACTCTCGCTGAGGTGGGGATGCTATCACAAGGAGAATCTCTTTCATTATACTGTCTCCTGTAATTGAAACAGGGTAAAATACAATGTAAACTCATTAGGTACAAGTTAAATGGAAATTAAATCAGAGAGGTGGTGCTCTGTTTGTGTGTGTTTGTGAGTTAAAAGATGGAGCGAGAGAGAGGTGGAAAATTCATTCAGAAGTAATGAGTGTGAAAGACTCTATAAACTTGTCTGAGGTATTGATTGTAACACACATACCTGTACACACACAGACAGGCACACACACACACACACACACAAACAACGAACAACTGCAGACATGAACTGTTCCTTCGAAATGTTTGCAAAGGAAGGTCTAAAATGGTGTCACTCTGCACTGCTGTGCCAGGCCTCTGAATAATTCATCGCAACTCTTGATTGATGTCTTGATTGCACATTTACAATAGAACAACTTTGTACGGCAAAAAACTCCAGACCTGTGGCAATGGCAACTGCTACACAATTACATTTCCTCACAAAATAATGAATCATTCTATGAGTATAAAAAAATGAAGGCAGAGATTCAATCTCTACATGGTCAAGACTTAGATCACTGTGCCTGGCAGCCATTCATCTATTCAAGCACACCTGCAAATTATACTTTTGTTCAAATGTGTTACATTAGTACACTTGTCCCAACCCTTTTGGCCTTTTGCTGTTAAAATTAATCAGTGTCTACTTGTGAGCCTGAATCACACTATTGAATCGCTTGTGTACAGTTCGACTTCAGACTGATATTCCCTACTCAGAAGGATTTTTAGAAGCTTGAATAAGTATAATGATCCAGATACTTTCTTAAACCTTTAAATCATCATTGGGAACCATTTCTTCAATATGTCTATTTTGTTATTTAAAATGTATATGTATGTATAGAGCTTTTGAGCTCAACATATCTTCTTTGAAGGTGTAAGGGGCAATAACAGATACTAATCCGGAAGCATTTTAAAATGATACAACTTGACTCAAGTTTTCTGTCTCCTCTCAATTTCCCTTTCTGTACTGATAACTATACAGCCCTGTGGTTCCTCCAGTATGAAATTCAACCAATTCACACCAATCTGCTGCACTCAGCAGGCTCGGGCAGGGGAAAATGGACCACAACTGTGTGCCTGCAGGCTACTGAACAGCTAGAGGTTGGAGGACTTCATCCCATTCAGGCTATTCAAGCTCTCTGTGTTACACTTACTCCTTAACTTACTTCATACACTTGAAGAGGCATTTCATTTAATCCCTGATAAATGCTTTTTTCTTCTGCTTCTGTTTCATGAGAGCACACAGGTGGGGCATCCGTCTAGATTGCTTGAAAATCAAGACAAACGGCAAAATCTTTTCCTGTGTAACCACTGCTGAGTCATCTGTGATATCCCAGCCTAAAGAAGCAAAAATGCTCTGAGAGTGGAAAACCAGCTAAGCAATAAATATGCTGAATAAAGTGATGTTATCATAGGTAATCAATTGTACATTTTAGAGCTTCCATGTCTCCTCACTATTAATCTCTTACAGTCTCATGCCTGGGGAATTAGCAAACACTTTTGCAGCGAATTAACAAATCAAATGAAAGGGGGTAATCAATTACAAATGCCAATTAATAAAGTTCAGGCTTTAGCCAGGCACTTGCATCCCATCTGCTCCATAATTAAACTTATGAATTCAGCTTTACCTTTCCTCTGGTTCCAACATTAAATATTGCCTCCTCTTCCCTCGCATCCTACAGTATGGTACAACCTAGCAGAGGGTACTCAAAGATGGTCTTTGCCAGAGAAATGGGCCACAGATACTAAGCAAATGGAGATGGATGGGGCTCCATGTGCAGAGCAGCAGAGAAGCTGTCCCTGATAAATGGGTTTTCACCAGGACACTTGATCTCTCTTGCTCTCAGCCTAAAAAGCAATTTCACACTTTGCATGTCTGTGAATATTAACAAACCCTCAAACCCTGCACTCAAATGTCATCTATTGTGTCGCACATGGTGCCAGGCAAGAGAGCCAATTTGATGGAGAGGACTGTTCCTCTGTGTGTTTGAAATAGAGTCAGAGGGAGAAAAAAAGAGAAATCTTGCTCTCTTTTCAGACATCCATCAACACAGAACAGGTATAGTATGGCTCTGGTTCCAAAGCCCCGTGAAATATTGCTGATGTCAAGATTCATATTGGAACCTGGCAAGGTCCTTCAAAGCTTATTCTCCAGTCTAGAGTTTTGTAATTATTCCATCTTATTTCTAACTTGAGCATTATCAACCAGCTTGATAATGTGAAAGTTGACATACTGCTATATTGAGGTGTTGTAGTGAGTGAAAAGTGGCAAGAGAATTTAATTTCACCTGACATTGTATCAGCTAGCCACTGTGCTTGTCACTGCACAGCACTACGCAGGGTTAATCCCACACTGCTGTCCAACATGGACAGATATGACATTCATCAAATGGAGCCATTTCGTTGTGATCTGCAGCCAGCAGCTTTGTGAATGAAAGTGTGGAGGAGGGTCGTTTGCTCCCTACATCCTTCTCTTTATCCCCTCCGCCTCCTCTCTTCTCCAGTCAAAGCGGCAGGTTGACCCATATGAACCATCTGTCATTGCTGCAGTGCCTCACACCTCTCAGTCTGGCCCCTGGAGATCAACAGCATATGCTGCTGCTGCTGTGGGCAGCCAGCTGATCTGGGGATGATAACCCAGGAAAAGTGCAGGCTGTATATCCCAGGGTTCAGAGACTAAGGCCATGCAGAAGCCTGGGCTCCACCCAGTCTGGAGGTCACAACAACTGGTCTGGATTAAGGTAGAATAAAACACACCACCTTGCTTCTTAACCTTT
This sequence comes from Thunnus thynnus, assembly GCF_963924715.1. Taxonomy (NCBI): domain Eukaryota; kingdom Metazoa; phylum Chordata; class Actinopteri; order Scombriformes; family Scombridae; genus Thunnus; species Thunnus thynnus. Next base: position 18,766,438 of record NC_089521.1, read on the forward strand.
GTTAAAACCAGTAAAAATTTAATTGGTTTTATCTAAGTGTCTCATTAAAAAACTGCACAACTTTATCAGTGCTGTCCTCCATCTGTGGCATATTCTGAATGACTGTAGAAGGAAGGTGATGGTAACATACATCTAAAACAAATTTTGGCAAAGTACAGGCAAATGAAAATAACCTCTGATTAAACAACATGATGAAATAGATGATTGGGATGCACACTCCTTTATGTTGCTATGATCACACTTTCCAAATTTTAACCAAAGTCGTAAATACTATTTTAATCATTTTGTGTGTGGCATATTCCCAAACAGCAGTTCTAATTTAAACTACTTGACCTGGTAATTCTCTTTTTGTAACCCTTATTAAGGCCTTATTATTGAAAAAAAAGAAGTATGACAGAATATGCAACTTCTTAGATTTTTTTTTACAACAATTCTGAAACATACAAAAAAATTTACCCACTATGAAAAAAGCTGATTTTTAAAATAACACACTAATACAAATGAGACAATAATTAAGTGACCAAAGGTGTGTGTGAAATCACACCACCCTCGTCTTAGACCTTTAAGCAAGTTCTGGAGGAGATGGTGCAGCTAAAATCTATTAATAATTCCATCCAGCTCACAACTGCACAGAATCTGCAAGTCCTGCGTGTGCCCCTTGTAGTCCGCAAGAACATCCACCTCCTACATAATCGCCCACGTCTCCTGATAAAGAGTCATGAGCAGCTGCCATGCTTGACTAAATGCTCTCCTCTGGTGTGTATTCTTCTGCTCTTTTTTACCATATGGAAGAAAACAAAACCAAAGATGCATCATCAAAGATTTCAGCTCAGTTCACAAGTAATGAGCCTTTTCTTATCCCATCTCTGACCATGAAGCTTGACCTGAACTTTTCTTTCACGTGTGTCCAGCGCAAAATCAAATCATCACCAGAGATCAATACAAACCAAACAGCTATTTTTCATGATCAGATTTAAAACAGAATGCACCTGCTCCTGCACATGATATAGTTACATCCTGAAAAGGGTATGACTAGTTGAAAGAATATCTCAGGAATGTAAGTCATTGTAGAAAACAATCTGTCCTGATAATCAGCAAAATCACAGCACCAACCCAACACCAGTAGCCACTGGGTTTACATTCTTGTACAAAATGATACACAAAAAGCTAATATTTCCCTATGTAGAGTAGTCTATGCATTCTACTCAACACATCCCACCTTTGTGTCATTCCTCTGATGTTACACACATGAGTCACGAAGACAGCCAGAACCTGCGACAAGCTGGCTATGTTGTTTTTCCTAGAGTGCTTCCAAATGACAGATGTGAGTATGAAACTGCGATGACAGGTGTGTCTTGGAATGCCTTTGACCTGAAACTCAGGAATTCTGTCTGGACTCCAGAGATTAAAGCAAGAAAAGATTTGTGAGCCTGATAAGTCCAGGAGGAGATGTGTACAATGTATTGATTTAAGTATTATATGAATTTAAAACTGCCTTATGCCTGAAATCAGGAAGTTTAAGCCCTAGGACTCAGAATGGGCAGAATGAATGCCCCTTTTAAAAATAAAGAATATTCAAATTGTGTGTTTGATAACTCCTTAGAGACATGTCTTGGCGCTGCATGACTTTTCCACTGCACTGTGCCAAATCCCAGGGGGACCAGGGTGTCATATGGTGCCATATGAGAGTGCCCACTGTGATGATAATTTTGCTGGGCTGCCAGATCCTGCCCTCTGCTGCAGCATTGCTATGTGTGTGTTTTCTGTCCCTTTTGTGAGTGAGAGAGACTGAGAAAGACATGAGGTAGGGTGAGAGAGTGGGTGTTTGGGACAAGACCCATCTGTCCCTGCCCTCCGTCCCACAGAGCCATCGGCCCGGACAGGCCAGACCAGGCGAGGTCCAGCCGGACATGCTCAGCTGACACACCAGGGCTTGGATGGCGAAATGCCGGATGCTCTAATTAAGCTTATGCTGTTTGTCGACTTTCTCTGCATGGATGCCAACGTCGCAGCATGCCAAAGGGTTGTGAGTCACGCTTCCTGAATGTAGCGCCATGGACACTTGCTACAGGGGTGCTCTAGGAGGGGTGTGTCCTGTCCTGAGAGTACTGGGCCTGCAGCATGGCGATATGGTGATAAGAAAACAACACAAACCCAGGACAAGCTGGCCTCATGGACAGAAACAGCACCGCCACAGGGCTCTGACATTTCAGGAAAGCTACGGCGCTAACAACACTCTTTGTTTTCTGCCAGAAATCAACATTATGAACAGAAGCCTGTCTGCTAGAGAGAAAATTGCTGTGTCACTGAGCTGAAATGGAATGAACACATCATTGGAGACATTGTCCATTTAACATGGTGACACTAATAAATTCATCGCCAAATATCCTCGATTCCCGGACTCTAATATAAAATGAGGGGTGATTCAATACGCCAGGTGTAATTACCATGTGCAATAACGAGCAACAGTGACGGCAGAGCTTTTCTCTGCCAGGGTAGATTATAGATTGTAGTAATTGCAATTCTGCCTTAATTATGGATATAGCACTTTCACGCAACAACCAGAGACAATGTCTCAGATGCATTATCTCTAGTATCTTCTTAACTGTGGTGGCAACATCAATCAATATGTAATTACATTTTGGGCTTTTTAGTATACAAATTAATTATAGAAAGATGTCATTGATAATTAAACTGCTAATTTGTTTCCAGCTTCTTCAAATTGTACAATCTTTGTTATACTTCAAATGACAAAAATGAAAATGAACTAAATCATGTGCTGCGCATTCCTTGAATACGTGCCCTCATTCTCTAGCAGCCCACATTCAAGTATCTGTTTCAGGCTAATCATAGCAGTCACAAGTGTTTATCAATTGGAGAGAATCATCTCAAAAGATTGTTTTACTGGCTGTGGTCGGACAGTAAAGCAAAACCAGAAAGTGAAAGGAGGTGTTAGAGTGAATACATGGGACATACCCCTCTCTGTTGTCCTCTTCATCCGGGTTTGAGATGAGCTGAGATCCAGCGAGGGATATATCCAGCGCGGCCAAAGGCAAGTCTCTGTAGGCGAAGCTGACCAACTGGACAGGGGCCACGCACTGGTTGTCCTCCTCCACCTGTTGGGAGATCACCTCCAGCTCTGAGGCCCCAGTTTGGGGAGGGGCCCTGTGGCACACACACACACACACACACACAAACACCACAACCGGAGCAACATTAGAGTCAGAGAACTGGATGTGTATGCTGTGAGTGTCATCTTAAAGGACCATACCTGTTGGTGGTTTTCGCATGTTTTAGCTCATTATAGCTGAAATTTGCATCTGCATGTTGTCCCTCTGTGCAGTGGTGTGAAGTCTACAGTAAAGATGGCAGAGTTTGGAAGGTTGTATGGAAGTGCTCTTAAAAAACCTCAAAACTGTTCCAGGTAGTAAAGTGTGATAATAACTACAGGGACTATGCTTAATTTTGATGAATGAAAGTCCCTGTTTCCAGTCTGTATTGTCACCTGCTCCTGTATACCCTCAACAAGGACACATTTACCTGGCAAGCCATGAAAACGTGGTATTCATACGTTTCATATTAGAAAAGTATGCAGTGAAGTCTCAAACCACAGTAAATATTTGCATTCCAAACAATATTAACATCAAAGATATCACCTTTAACCACAAATGATGCATTTTTCATTGCTTCTGACTACTTTCCAAAGTGTTCATGAATGTTTAGAATGATTTGTACCTTCCAGACAGCCATTAGTTTCTATTCATCACTAGAGACAGAAAATCAAACTTAAAACTTTCCTGAGATGTGTGGTCTATGACAATGACAATTTAGTGTTTTTGTTTTATGTATGTTTTTGCCCAATTGCTAGCTGTTACCATTTCTTTGGTACAATCTGCTGGTAACTAGCAACCTTTTTAGGGCAAGAAATGGTCAAAATTTACATTATTTTTTTTACAACATTTATTTACAACATATAAGTTACATAAAAATGTTTACTGAAACTTTCCCTACGTTTATATTTTGTTGAATACTGAAATTAATGGAAACCGATGGCTGCTTTCTGGAAACCAATATAAAATACTTCTAAAAATTGTTTATATTGGCCAAAGTGTGCAGACCTACCGGTAAAGTCTTGTAATAACACAATATTTTTCAAATTGGTCAAATGACATTGGAGTTCAGATGTGTTTTTTCCATTTTGATTTTTCCAGTATGTTCTCTGTAGAGTTATATTTGGCAGGACCAGACAAAGTGTCATTTTATCTGCCAATGAGGTCCTAAAACTTAAATGTGCAGGGAGGGCTGCGATCCTACGAGCTTAGCCAATAGCGGACAAGGAGAATTTACCCTGGAAAAGGAGTCTCACATGGCTTGGCAGCCGTCCCAGTGCAGCCAGTGTGGAGACATCAATAACTCCAGTGCTTAGCGGTGGAGGAAGGCATTGATTACAAGACACAGGGAACAAAAACCATCGGGTTGGCGAATTCTACAACCTCTGTGCTGGAGGTGAAAGTGAGGAGTGAGTGGGAGGAAACAGTTAGTAGAAGATCACTGAGCAGACCCACCTTCCTGTTAAATGTTAATGTAGGCAGGCCTGAAGAGGAAAATAGGTCTTTCTTTTTCCTGACTTAGTTCTTGAGTAATAGCGGTTTAATGGACTCTCTTGAAAGGTTGTTTTGTTATTCTCATTGGAAACCAAGAATCACCTGAACTATTTTGTCTTAACATGGGACAATATGGTTATCCTGTGTATATAAAAGGTGTTTTCTTCTGTGAATATATGATCCTTTCATTATGCAAGCCCTGCTAGATGTGTTGTTTAGCTTGAGGGTCAAACACCCATATATTAACATGCTCGCCACAAAACACGCCTGCGCAGTCCAGTGTTATCTATGGACTTGGCACCTCTGACCAACCACAACAAGGCCACTAATCAGTCATGACAGACACAAACTGTTTAGTGCATCAAAATCACATTTCCAGACAATCACAGAGCAGGCCAGGAGCCATTATTTGCAGAGCCCAGTAGAGTGGCTGGTTGCCATCCTGAGGAGGGAGCGGAGGCTTCACATCTGAACACTCTGCTCCCTTCAACGATGCAGGCAAGGACAGCCAATGGCATGCTAAAGGGCTGGGATCTTTTCCGAGGCATGTGATATTAGCAAAACGCCATGAGGAAGCAAAAAGGTTAACATAGAGCGTGCATGGCTAGGGGGGAAATCTCGCACCCATGCAGAGTAAGAACTAAGGCTAACCATGAACCCAGTTTCTTCACCAGCCAATATTTATAAATGCTGGTCCAACATACATTACATGTTATTGCTCATAAGGCTGCAGTTACATGAACTTGCAGCAAAATATTAAAATGCAAAACAACTAAATGAAACTGGTTATACCTCAACTTTTCCTCATTTTTTTATTTAACCATGATAGATATTATCATTATTATACGGTTCCTACACAAACAAATAACTTTAACTGGTACTGCTTTATTAAACTCAATGCATTAGTCATATATATATAATATCTTCTATGGCATTTGTAATACATGTGTAAATGTTAATTTGTTTTGACCTTGTCTTTTAGAGAGTGCTGTAGTTTTAAAACTTTATGTTGTGTTTGTGTTGTAAAGTCTGGTTCCTCCTTGTGTTTAATCATTGCTAGCAATTGACTCCTCTCGTGTAACTGTAATCCATAATTCCCCCAGCATTTGTACATCACATCATAATAAATCACCATGCAGAGATCAATAGATATATAAAAAATATAAGAGTCAGCTGAGACCCCTCCTCTCCAGCTCTAATTCATTTCTCAAAAAATGTTGTGTTGTTTATCACAACATGACAGGCATAATAATTTTTATTTTCTTTATTTTAACTTTAAATAAGTATAGATAATTTTATTATTAATAATGTTTAACTCTGCATCCTTTTCATCTAGAAGGTATAACTGAATATCAGGCTCCTTACAGAGACATTCCTCAGAAACACATTTTTTGTAAACACATACAAAAAAAAGTGTCTTTTTACTTTAGACATTTTCAACAGGAACATCTTGGCAATACTCAGTGATTCCATAGATCCGAATTTAAATGAATCTCATCTGTAATCTATTCTAGCCTGAGTTTTTTTCCCCCCACAACCCTTTGTAAGAAAGGTACTAAAATACCCCTGAAGTCCAGTACTGCAGAACTCTACAGAAAGCAAAACTAGTTTATATCTTTTTACTCTAACACCTGTGCACATAAAGCAGGTTCAAACGGTGACATAAGATACATCTGGAGGGAATACATGAACTTCTCAGGCTGTAGCTGGGGCTATGCTAACTGACAGTGAAGAGGGAGTCTGCATGTAAAGTTAGAACATGTTACACATAAACTAAGGCTATTTTTATGTTTTATTTTATTTCATACTTTTTGTTATTTGGCTAAATACACTAAGGTCAGCTGCACCCAACTTTTTCCTGTACAGTATTGGAAGATAATAGCCTTTTGGTTAGAGAGGCTGTTGTGGCTCAATGGTTTTTATTTCAATTCTGCACACTTGCTGTGAAACTGTAGCTGACATGTCCTATAGTTCAGCTCTCTCTCAGCAGCCAGGTGTGACTGTACAGCAAGACAGTGCTTAAAAAAAGGGGTATGTGTGCAAGAGTCAGCACAGGCCACAGCTTAGATCGTTATACTGCTATGAGAATCCAACAAAGGACAACAACAATGTTCAAGCAGAGAGTAATACGGCTGCTTCACCAATAGCAAGAAGACAAGGGATAAGATTGATGGCTTTTTTAAATGTTTTAAATCACCTATCCTGAGCAATAAGTTCCCTGCCTCTGTCACTTCAGTGGATTTTAAAGCGCTGCCTCAGCACAAACTGCTTTCCAGAGGGCATTGGTATCATTGTCATTCTGAGTGCTCACTGCCACGGTATTTCTAGCCAGCTGTCTACAACCCAGCCGCTCTGTCTTACCCAATAAGTTTGTATATAGACACTTGGCTGCTCCTCAGTGAACGGCAATTCACTGTCCTGATATCATCAGGAAACTGAGACAAAATGTGCCAAATCACTAATATGGGCACTGGCCAGATTTCCCAGCAGCAGCAGCAGCAGCTCCTGACACAAGCTCCTGATACAAGAGAACATTTGTAAGATCAGATCTTTTAGGCAAGACCTGCTCTTTTGATGTCCAAGGGGAAATTACAGCACTTGACAATTCCATTGCAGCAATGCAGAATGATGGTGTTTTGTTGGTCTTTGGAGTCTTTTCTTTATTGTTAATAGAGCAAAGACTTCGGCTTTTAATTCATCGTAGAATATTCACATCACCTCATTTAGCAGTAAGAGAAAATGACAAGAAATTTACTCCGCCGACATCTCAACAGCAGCTGCTTGATCTACAAAAGCAGATGCCAGACACAAGCATTTTGTTAGGGAATAGAGACACACACACAAAAAACAATCTTATTTAGTGGTTGAATCTATTATCTTGAAGAGTTTGGACTTAAGTGTTTTAGTGAGGAAAATCAATAAATTAGAGAAGAATTGATGTTTTAGCAACTTGTATTCACTGAATAATACCATTAACACCGTGACACATTATAGCCTTAATATTCAACGATAAACTACGTCCTGGAAATAAGTGCACGGCACTCAGAAACTCTCTATTTAAGCAAAATTATTGTAATACAACAGGCTTATCAATAGATTTCATTAATAAATTTGCCATGTCAGTACATAAAACTGAAGTGCAACTGAAATTTCAGCAAATCTGAATGATGAAATATACATAGACAATAGTTGCTTAAGCTGTGACCTGCTAATCAGCAGACCTTATTCTGGTGATTGGAGAGAGACTTCATTATGCCAAGAAATTAAGAGCAGCATGGCGCCAAGTCACATGACACACAGGTTACTTACAGTAATGTTAGCTGACCTGTTTCAAAGCCACTGGGCTCCTGTGGGAGAGGTGGTGTTTGCTCTTTGTTTGCTGAATGAGAAAAAAAAATGCACAAAGTTCCAGCAAACACTAGCAAGTACTGCCTCATCAGTGTAAATGTAGCTTTTGTGTTTATGCTTGAAATGCAGTGTTATTTTTCTTTTTTCAAATTTCTCTGCTTTTTTAAATAAAAACCACATGGAGACATGAAAATTTTTTACATTTTATATTAAATTGTTGTGTGAAACATGTAAGTAAAATCCCTTTGAATTTGTTGTATTTGAGCATCTAATGTGTTTCCTATCCTGCGTCCCACTGTTTCCAGATCAGAGATACTACAGCACTACAGGCAGAGCAGAGAGAGAAAGAGAGAGAGAGAGAGAGAGAGAGAGAGAGACAGAGAGAGAGAGAGAGAGAGAGAGAGAGAGAGAGAGAGAGAGAGAGAGAGAGAGAGAGAGAGAGAGACAGAGACAGAGAGAGAGAGAGAGAGAGAGAGAGAGAGAGAGAGAGGGGGATTTACAGCAGCATCAAGTCTAAGAGAGCAGGGGTGAAAATAACTCCAAAGACCTTTCTCTGCATGAGTTTCCCATCTGTCACTTCACAGAGAGTCACCGGCATTCAGCTACATTAAATCATGCCTTTGTACTACTAACCAGTCAACACATTCTCTGTATTGTCTAGTTACAGATGTTTTGCCACAATGTTCTCCTTCAAATTGACTTGTAATCAACCATTAACTGTCCTTATCTGCAGGTCTGAGGCCCAGACAGAGATCTCTGTTGGTTGGAAGCAGCATCCTGTGCCTTTAACCAGAAGATGCAGCTGACTGAACCCATTTTGCATTCACCCCTCACTCAACTCCACTCCACCTCCTCCCACTCCACTCCATTCCCCTGCTCCCTCCCTTTTCCCTTCTCTTAGCCCCAACCACGGCTGTCATCAAAATGCAGGGCCTGTCTGGGGGACCACACACAGAGTAATTATTAATAAGAGAAGATGACAAGTGAGCATCCCTCCTGAATGCTAAGAGATGCCAGCGAGAACTGGAGATTGCCGGCCGCTCTCGCTTCAGAGATGCTGGACGAGGCCGAGCTCTGCTTTCCCGCTGATCCCTGTTCAAAGTCGTTAACAGGAGGGGCATGAGAATATACAGGTCCCATTCTGCTATTGTAGCACGCTGAGATGCCCTGTGCATGAGACTGCGTGTTCATAAATAGAGATTTAAGATTTCACACTCTCTCAGACATGGTTTCAAACAAGAATCTGGTGGGTGTACTTACTGGTTGCTCATGTTGAAGTCCTGTTGCTTCAAATAGACGTCCGCACTAAATTACCCTGAGTGTGAAATGGTATTTCACCACTGCAGAGACCTGGCTCCTACCACACCTATGGAAAAGAGAAAAGAATGATGTATTTACTACGGAAAAAGAAAATTGTAGAGCAAATCATGGGCAAACTCTATATGCTAAGGAAGATTGTGTGATATGACTGAAAGCTCAAGAACAGCTACTAATGGACTAATGGTGAGATCGCTGCTGTTTCCAAGGTCAAGAATGAACTTTCAGTCTCAAAATCATACAGCTCAGTAGTGTAACACAACTGTATGCACAATTATCAGTATCAGAGCTTCTGTGTGTGCTCTTCCTGATGGGGTCCTGTCCTAACTTCAGCTTCAGCAATGCTCCGTTCAGCTATTTTCCTGGGGAGCACTAAACTGTAATGGATTTGAAATCTCCTCCAATATACACTCCGCTCTGTGAATCAGGGGCTGGGGAACATCACACCTCTTGCATAGCAAGTACAGCAGGATGCTAGCTCTTTGTGCCACAGGATAGAGAACCATTCATGTCCAAGTCCGTTCAAGTGAAAGCCCACTCCAGCTGCTTTGCATGAAACAGACATGACATGATCAGACAGGATAGTCACAAACAAAAAACAAGTTCAATGCTCAGTGTTGCAAGGTAAATGCACTAAGAGATAAACTATAACTACACTTATCTCACATTTGCATTGTTGTTCACAAGAAACACACCCACCTCCCTGACTTACACAGTATTGCACTGATTCAGGATAGTGTGTGATACACAGTGAAAACCCTCAGACATGGAGAGGTGAGGAGTCAGCATTCACAGCCACAGCAGACCACAGCAGAGTAATGTAGTGAAGCACAGCAGATTAAATGCTACTCAGGATAAATCAGCCCAGGTCATTCAAGGGCTGAGAATGATATTGTTCCACTGCAGCAGCCCCCCAAAAATGTGGTCTTTAGCATAATTCTTGGGTGGAGGTGGGGGGTGGGGGGAGAACAATTGATCGCTATAGGATGTTCAGAAAGTCAAAGAGGTCAACACCTTGCAAAATACTTTACAAGGAATCAATGCAGAGGTGAGCAGAAAGGCAAGTGGGATCAGAGGTGCAGTGTAAGCCTTTCTGGAGGTAATTTACTACACAGCAAAGTATTTTCTGTACTTGAGTAAATCACAATATCACAATCAGCATCTCAAGTTGCCACTTATTACTGTAAGTACAGTCTCATAATCAGCGGAGGTGGGGCAGCAATTCTTACTATTGCATTGCACGAAACAAGCACTGTGGACTATTTCTGCCCAGGCTTTTGCATTTAACGTGATCAAGATGCATTTGCAATCATTTCCCACCAAGTCATAGGCAACATAAACAGTTATGGTGCTGTTAACATTTCCCCACTGTGCTCAGAGGCCACACAGTCTGATTCTTGTTCACGATTAAACCGACACAAATACATCGACAACCCATTTAAACACCAGCCCGAAAAGAAACACAAAGACACACTAACCTCTTGTGTTTTCTTGCTCTACATTGTGTAAAGTGTGGTCGTGACTCCTTTGCCCTCGCAGTGATGATGGTAATATCTCCCTCCTCGCCGATGATGATGATGATGATGATGATGATGATCAGTGTGAGGGAAGCTCGGATCTTGCTGTGAGTAGGCTGCGATTCCTCTTAAATTTGCGTTGGCCAAGCACCCGTATCGCCTTTCTGAAGACAGCGCACGACGAAAACACCTACTCCGGAGTGAAAGCACCATCCTTCAGCGGAGACGACGAGGCTGTCACTGAATCAGGGAGATAATGACATATTCGGAGGGAGGCACAATGTGCTTGCAGGGCTTCCCCCACAATCACACCAGGGACTCCATGTGCCCGATAATAAAAAGAAGAGGTTCACGACCGGGAGCTGTCCAGGTGCTGAAAACGGGATTCCAGCGGCTACAGATGTGTGACGAGCGGCGCCGTCAACGCGCAGGACTACATTAAAAAAATACACACAAGCAGTAATGTCAAATCAATAATATATATATAGTCTACATCCCTATTATAAGCTACAAGAGCCCACAGACGTCACTCTTTCTATGCCACCCTGGACGCGTCGACGTAGAAAAACACTCTCGCTTCACTTCACCTCTTGAGCTTCAGAGTTCCTCGCGATAACAACCCACCCGCACGGAAAAAAAAATCCTAATACTCTTACACTGACTTCAAGTGTTTCTGTGGGGCTCAATAGGGAGTTCATGTCGACTGAGTCTTTTTTTTCAATTTAATGCAGTTCATTAGTCTGCAGCATAATATCCCCAGAGAAGATCTGCTGTGATATTTGAGAAGTATCCCAAAAATGTAGCACAGGAATTAGGCCCCGGAAACACCTAAGGGTAGTAAAGAAAAGTCATTGGTAATAGGAAAAAAATGGTAACACTTTCTAATAAGGCACCCTTCATAAATGGCTCATGAGTTGTAACTGGTGGCTTTAATAATAATTTACTTATGCTTTACCCAAAGTTCAGTTATACTTGAACTTTGGGTTGCCAGGTTGTGAAAAGGCCCTTGACTGGTATTTATCGTTTCTATTTGGTAATAATTCAGTGAAAATGTTACTAATAGTAAAAAAAGGTTTTCTCACTTTTTAATAAGCCATCAAGTCTGCAGTTATACCCTTTTAATAAAGGCTTTTACCGCTTGAAAGATAAAGCAGGTGCCATACTGGAGGAGGATAAACAAATTAAAGCAAAGTGAATTTCACAATCTGGAAACCTAAGATCTAAGTGTGTGGAAATCTCTTTTATCAAGTTTGGGCACAATCTGGAAACCCAAAAGTTGTTCTTCTTTTATGACTGATAAAAAATGATTAAAGTGATACTAAAAAGTATCAGGGAATGATTTATTACCATTAATAAAAGTCATGAATTACAGCTTATAAATGTCTTATAATGGGTGCCTTATTAGACAGTGGCATCAAAACGATTAGAAGTGAAATTTAACTAGGTCTGTATGGTAAGGCCATTAGTCTCATAACTATCAAATAATCAAAAACAGAACAGAAATGTAATTAAAATCCATTTAGCATCTCTTACGTGTTGCCTGAATGTGGCTTGTATAACCTGAGAAGAGCCAAGCCCTGATTTCATCACCACAATGCTCAAAAACAACACAATTACCTATTTAGAGAGTTGTAAACAATAAAAGGAACTGCCAGTTGGTGAGTCAACTAACGGTTCTGAGCAAAAAGCAGTAATTATTTCTTTGAAGGAAGCTGTGTCTGATGTGTTCTTAGACTACAAAAAAGTTCCCACGATTCCAGTCATGCCTTCTTTGCATACCATTCATTCAGTTGTTGTCTTACCAAACCCAAACACGCTGAGCTCACATGCACAACAGGTGATTTCCTCACCCATCTGTGCATGATCTCATGATGTAACTAAACATGTCAACAAAAACAAAATGTAATCTACTCATCTCATACATCAACATTACAGTGATTTCTGGGAGACTTTTTAAATCACATAAATGGCGTCATTTGACACCATTCATGTTTCATTTGACACCATTTATGACATAAATTACCTACAGTAGGCAGTATCCTGACATTTAGCTTGCCATTTACAATGTGGACAAACTGCAATCACAACATTTTTTAGGCCAAGGGAGGAACACACCCACATGACAGTTTCTTTGTAGGTCCAACAAAAAGCAGCAGAGTTATTCTGAAGCATCACTATGACTCACCTCAGGAACCTGCACTAACTACCAAAGCTGGGATTTCAAAGGCAGGTAAGGACGCAGTTTTTGCTTTATTTAAAGCAGAGTGAGAAGATATGCCTAAAAATTCACCAAAATTATTTAGTGAGACCTTTCAGTTTTAAGAAATTATCATATGTAGGTTTGTTTTTATCATTTGCATCTGAAACTTCTAGTTATGACACGCTTCTCTTGGTGGTGAGAGATCATTTCCTTTTCTGTGACAAAAATGCTTCATGTGTTGTTGTGTTTTCAGGTAACAGGAAGAAAAATATTCCAAATGATGGCAGGTAATAATAAAACATTACCAGAAAGAACAACACATGCTTTTAAAAAGTGGCTACACTGCCCTGTTAGAGCTATCTTTTCTGAAATGTTATGTCTGTATAGATCACGGAGACCCCTGTGATGGGCAGGAAGCAACCTATTGCATGAATGGAGGGACATGCTATAAAATATCTTCTATGGATACACTCTCTTGTGTGTAAGTTACACAAAAAATCCTTTTCAAGTGTCTTAGATGTAAGAATGATTTTTCAGAAACTTTAACTTTGATGGAGGACTATATAAACGTTTCACACCATGACAATATTAGTGACAAACTTCCTCTTTGCTGACAGACTGCCTACATTTTTCTACATCATATCTTACTTTAGGTGCAATGAAAATTACAAAGGCAGCAGATGTGAGCAGTTCCAGCTCTTCAGCAGCTCCACCAATGCAGGGGAGGCCGGGTTAATTGCAGCCATGGTCATTGTTGCCCTCCTCATCTTAATGGTGCTGGCAGCTGTTATCTACTACATATGCAAGTAAGTACATTGTGGGTTCAGGAAGGCATCTAAAAATAGCATTCAAATGTGAAAGTGTTTTACGTGTTGTGAAGTCTTAGTGTGATTCTTCTTTAGCCAGAAAATATTCTTTTGAAGCTAATAATTATTACTTGTATTCACATGCAGGGTGTTGAAAGCCAAGCAGCAGAGCCAACAGAGCAGTCAGCAACAGTATTGGAAAGTAAAACCCAGAGTATGATCTTTCTTTTCATGTACTGTACATTTATCTTCTCTTGTGGTTCTGAGCTGGATGGGATGGTGAAATAATTCTCAGATATGAGTGTCAGTTGTCCTTGCTGTTTTGGTTATGAATATGGGGAACTTTTAGAAACAGTAAAAGAGCTGCACTGACCTTAACTAGCCAAAGGTCAAGGCAAACAAAGCTGATGGCTGAATTATCATCTCATGAGATTTATGGATTCAATGCAGTTTTTTACAGATAGGTGTAATTTATTAACAGACACACACAAACAGGGTGTGAGTAGGTGGGAACTGAATCATATCCAGCTCAGTAGCCTTTTCTACCATGGCTATGAAGTTGGCACTGGTTTACTCGTGTTAAATCACATTTCAATCTATGTGCTTTGTCTGAAATGTATTTACAAAGCATAGGTGGACTATGTAAAACATAATTTGTGAAATTTAATTCATGATATTAAACTTGTAACATGGAATTATGAAATAACCCTTTGTATCAGTTAATGAGTAGGTTGAATTTTGTAATTGCATAAATGATCCCTGCTGAATGATTTGAAAGTGTGATTTCTGGTGAGCGACTGCATACAAACATACATTTGCATTTGTATACTCATGAGGATCCTGGTTGACTTGTCATTACCTCAACCTTAAACCTATTCTTATCTTAATCCTAAATTTAATCTTCACCCTAAACCATAATTGCCCCTTGAATTAGTCAGGACTGGTCAGGATGACCTCACTTTACTAAAAATGGCTCTCACAAAGCTGGACATAACAGGAGCACACACACACTTCAAACTGAGTGATACACTGTGTGTGTGTAAGTCTTTATAATTAGCTTATCCCAAGCCATTCATCAGTCTCCTTAAATCTAAAAACAGGGGCATAGGAGATCCCAGGAGTTTTATGATGAGAATGGTGGCATTAAATCTGATTCAATTCAGAGAGTTTAGGAGGGGAATTAAAACTGGTTGGAGTACATTTCCAAGGTTTCAGGTTTGTTAGTCTTCCTATTTTGATGGACAACTGGAAACAACCAACAGCAGTTGAAAAATCTTAAATTGGACTGCTGACAGCTTAGTTACTCCCTAAAATTCTTGTCACTATTAATACAACACAGTTGTTCTTGCACACCCACTCAGGCATTAAAATCTGGATTGTTCTTGTTAAATGCAAAGACAGAGTCTTAACGTTGGCATTTGGTGCAGGAGTGATGATGTGAAAATGTCACCCTATGTTTTTGTTTTCAATTACTGCAGTGACAATAGTTAGAAGGAAATATCTGGGCAGGGTGGGCCCTAAAAGGCCACTACATGTGATATAGAAACTTTGGAGCTGTACATGCTGCCATACTACTTTGTTTTATAAAGCAACTGGGTTCCTTCCATTGTGTATTTAAGGCTTTTATTTCTCTCAAATGCAGAAATTCATATATTAAAAGATACTGGATTGTTGGCATAGCTTTTAAAGGGAAAAATACATAAACTTCAGTATGAAACCATCAAACTGATACCATTGGTCAATGGCCTTTTTGTGTCAGAAATGCAATGAGTTGGTTCCACCTAGTGGCTAATGTTGTAATGGCAAATAATTTGTTTGCAGAATTCATAAAATGTATATAAAATACATGTTAAAAGATTTATTTGATTTTCTAAAACATCCTGCAGACATATTTAAAACTGTATCAAACATCACAAGTTTTATCTAAAAGTTTTCTGTGTGACTCACACATTTCTGTAAACAACTTACTCTTACAGGCTTCTGGCTTTGTCAAACTCATGTGCAATTTTCAGCGCTGTGCTGTTGAGTCCCACAGACTGCATGTTAGTGATGATGGTGACCACTACCCCTTGTGGGAGGAGGGGGGTCTGTCCATGGCATTGGACTGTCTCTTCACTGGGTAACACCAGGAGGACACTGCTAGCCCCCACAGCGCCTCCTGTGTGCGACACATAGTGCCTGCGCTTCCTGCACTGGCCGTATTTCTGCAGTTCCTCCACTACCAGCCAGCCTTGGGCATACCGTCCATCCTTATCCCAGCTGGCCTCTGTCCTGTCAACTGCTGCCCAGAGATCCAGGGCGGTTTTGGGTTTGAGGAAGCCTGGCAGCAAACCTTCAGTGTCCTTCAGGTGGGCCACCTGGTAGCTGTAGAGTAGAGCGTTACCAAACAGCAGCAGGTCTCCCACAGTGGAAAGGAAGCCGCCTCCCGCCCACTTGTAAGAGTTGTCTACGTATGGGCAGTTCACAACACGTCCTCTCTTGTTGAGATGATAAAATCTGTGGAGGAGAATCATCTGTAAACTCTGACTCACCATCAGATTTTTAACATACCATACACATTCGAAAAACAATCACTATCTGTATAATAACCATAACAACCACTAAGAAATAAGAGCTCTCCACAAATCGCAAGTCTAACGTTGCTGATACATCTCTTTTCTATGCAGTTCAACTTGTCTCAGTGCTTTGGACATAATTGGACTTCTATATCTTGGTTTTAGATTACCTGGAACGGTGGTAAATAATAGGTTCATTCTCATCAGGCACAGTATTGAGCATTCCCACTTCACGGAACATGTTCATCATAAGATCCAGGAAGCGCTGGCCGGCAGCCTGCTCCATGACAGCACTAAGTAGGGTGAATGCATGGGTGGAGTAGAGAAAAGTAGTGCCTGCGTGTAACAAAACATAAATCTTACTCATTAAAAAACAAAGTTTGAAACTGTATTGTATTTGAATGGTTCAGCAAGCAAACATGTGCTTTACCAGGTTTGAAAATGAGTGGGTCATCCTTGAAGAGGTCCAAGGCCTGAGTGACACTTTCAAAGTTGTCCTTTAAGTAGTACTCTTCGTGCTCAAACTCTTTTTTCTTCTGAGCCTGGGTGGCTTCTTTGCCTTTTGTGTTCTGTTCTTTTGTGGGTTTCTCTTTGTTTTCAGACGAGTTCTTTTCATCATCTTTCTCTTTCACAGGTGGCTTCAAAAGTCGCTTGGCTTTCTCCTTGTCCTCCCTCACTTTCTTTGCATCCTTCTCGTAATGCCGTATACCGCTTAGGTGGGACAGAATCATACGAGGGGTTATTGTGACCTGAAAGAACAGAATAAATAATGAGCATGTGAGTGGAGCACGAAAATGAACAACCACACTGAATTGCTGAAAATCAAATTACAATTTGTGTCAGTTTGGGTTACTTACATGCTGTCCATCAAACTGTTTTTGGGGAAACTCGGGGACATATTTCTGGACTGGGACGTCAAGATCTAGTTTTCCCTCCTCACACAGTCGTGCAGCAGCTGCAGATGTGAGGGGCTTACTGATGCTGGCGATTCGCATCACGGTTTCTGGTCTGCATGGCACACGATTCTCCAAATCAGCGTAACCGAACCCTGAATGATGAATTTCAATGCATCATATAAGAATGTGAATGTGTTTTCAGATGAATATGTTAATGATTGTATGTGTTCAATTTTAACATAATTAATTGTAATAAATCAAAATCATACTATATAATGTTTGGGACCTTTAAGTAAATGAAATAAGACCATGGCAGAGGATGATGCTTAATTTCACATTGTACACAGTGTTTGAATTGTGCACATTGGGCACTCCAAAAGAGCTATAAAATTGACCTTGTATTGAGATTATTTTGTCACGCGTGTTAATCCCAAAGAACTTCCATGCTCAAGTGGACTTAATTTGGTTGACAAAACTCCAAACAACTGTCATAAACAGTGAGAATCAGTAAGAATATCAGGAGTATTTGCCATAGTCATAGGCTGTGTACGCCTCTCTCCCTGCCCCAACCGGTGTTTTGTTTTAGTAATCGTCTAAGTAGTTGGTATGTATTTTTCGTTCATGTGTATTGTGAATTAAACATATACAAAAATAACTACTAATATAAAACATATGTCAGTGTTGACATGATGTTAACAAGATTGGCAACCTTTCCGGCAATTCAGCAATTTGAGAACATTGGCATACTGTTGGTGTTGTATCATTGTTGCCACAAATTTAGTGAAGGTGGCAAATGTGAAGCAACCTTAGCAGCAGCACGTGTGGACCAATGTTAATTTGTCTCATGGGCCAATGTTGTCAGCCATGTTAATGCATCAGCCAAATCAGTTAGGCCCACAATACAAATTTATGTTAGGCAAAGCAATCCAGTAACATGGGTATTTTAAAGATTGCTTTCAGACATACTTTTAAACATATAAAAATAATCTGCATAGTAATTTGTGTATGAGGGGTTTCCAAAAAAAAGTTAGCCTACTTATTTATAAATTCTTAGAATTACATCTCCTTCTCTCTCATTAAAAAATCCAGAATCAATAAATATGCAAATATTTTTCTTTTAAAAGTTTAACCACTGGAAACAAGATGTCTCCTACTTCACTGTAAAATCTATTCTCAGTGTATATGCACTGGAGGCTTCAAGTTTCAAGCTGCAGACCGGATGATTACTGGCTCCAACCTAGTTTTGATGTCAATCCTGCTCATTTATATACGTGTTAGGTTCAGATTTAAGGTGAGCACAAAGAATATTTCTTCCTTCATCAGATGAATGTGAAAACAGCCTTCTAGTGTCAAACTCTGCAAATACATCATTCTGCACCGTGAAGCTCAATCATATGGAATAACAAGAAGAAAAACACATTTTTGAGGGGAACTTTAATGTTTAAATATGCTGCATGCAGCACCTTTAAAGGGGACATATTATGTTTTTTGTGGTTTTCTGTTATTTATGTATTGTTATGACGCTGGATGTCTGTTAAACCTGGTCAAAATTCCAAAACTTGAGGTTAATGTATGTAAAAACGCTCCCTGCAAGTCAAAACCTCAGGCTTCAACCTGCCCTGAACGCTTCATTTTTTGCAACGTTTTTTTCCCATAAACAGATGTCTGTTCTGTAGTCTTGGTTGCTAAGGTTGTTGCTAAGGTTTTTTCCATGTGTTGTTCACTTTGTCATTTCTCATATTTCGGATTGGATTCCGGCTCAAACATGTTTGGATATATTGGAGAAGTTGACATTTAAAGTAAAGAGTGAAAGAGAAAAAGTAGTGAAATCCTTCTAATATAGTTTGTTTCCTGGCTGGTTGATGTAACCTACAGAGCTGGTGGATGTCTGCCAGGACGCAACTTCTGGAAGCTAACCAATCAGAACAGGGTGGGCTCATTTAGAGCTAAAACGGCCCATTTCAGGCAGAGACTGAGCTGTGGGGCTGCATAAAGGCTCGGTATAAGATACATAAGGAGTTTTTTGAACTGTAAATCATGCAAAGATATTCCAGAAGAGCCACAGATTTAAAACATAGACCTGGAAATGTGCATGATATGTCCCCTTTAAAGTGGACCTGGCAGGCACCAACCTTCACTCCAGATCTGAGCACCATCCACAGAGACCCCAACCACCAGCCCTGGAGCCCCGACCTCAGCCTGACAACAGGGAGACACAAACACTGATACAGGTGCCACTGGAGGTAGGGAAGGAAGAAGAGAGCTATGGGGGAAAGTGATCAGTCCGAATACAAAACTTTCACAGGCCTACCTCTATGCCTACCTGTATCCGCTCCACAAGGTCTCTGCTCTCTTTAATGGCAGCGCTGTACCGATCAGTCCTCTGTGAAACTGTCACTTTATCATCACAGGAACTATTCGCTGTGTCTGCACGGTATTTCAGTCCGACAGCCAAAGCAATCCCCACACCGACCCCACACAGCCATATCCTGGACTTTGACCTGTATTTAGAAAAGGCTGTGTTTGACCCTCCGACATAATGTCTTTGTTGTTGGATAAAAACACTCCGTTTATCTGCCTGCTGCTGTTTGACTCGCGCTCCGGCTCGCAGTGTCAACAAAGCCGGCTCGCGCGTTGGCAGCAGGCTACATTTGGCACAGAAACGATTTGGCATAAACAACCGTGACATTGTTGGAAATATTGCTCCTTTTGCTGACGGTAACAGTCCCTTGTCTGCTTGTTGAGTTTAACAACAAATTGCTTCCCGTTTGCACCATCGAGCCAGACCAAATTAATCAAATTACGATTCAGAAAACATCGAGCGAGGGAGGAGCGTCTGAGATGGAGGTGGATGAGTGTGAAAGTAGCAGCTGGAAGAAATCAGAGAGAGAAAAAAAGAGAAGAAATGTCAAGTTACAGTGATGATAGTAAGAACGAAACAGAAATCCACTTGGCTGGAATAAAATTGACTGGGAGCAAGAACCGATTTGGAGTTCTGTCGGACAAACGTGGTCGCGAGTTGGATTAAAGACAAACTTGGGTCATGGGGCATGACAAGCAGGCTGTCCAAGAGAAAGAAAGAGATGGAAGTCATGAGGATCAGGTCCAAGAGAAGGCTAACTCAGGAGGAAGCAGCTAGGAATGAAAAGATTCAAGAAGTAAGGGAGAAAAAATCAGGTCAGAAGCATATAAATATTGTTTTTGTAAGGATGGTGACTAGCTGTGCCGCTGAGGCAGAAAGGAAATCCAAGAGAACAGAGGTAGTCGTTGATTACTTGAAAGGAAGTGCAGGGGCTGTTGGGAGAGGTTTTCAGGCCCTCTGAGAGCCTAGGTTGAGAAGTTATATTGAAGAATGGGATGAGGGGTGGGGAAGAACTTTATTTATTTATTATTATTTTTATTATTTTATGTACAATAATAATAATACTTCAGATTAGATTGTTCATGCCAGGCAAGAAAACCAAGATTAAAGTCTACCAGTTACTTTTAGTCACTTAAGTACGAGAATATCTGCATGCTAACACAAAAGTGGATAAAAGTGGGTATTTTCTAAAATCTGCTCAGGTAAGTATAAGGTCAAATATTTTGGTTGGTTATCATTTTACAGATGATTTAGATACAGAATGTCTTTAATTAAAATGCTCAGGGTAAAGTTCACATGTTCAAACGATAACAAAGTCTTGCTGTTGAAGGCTTATTGCCTGCCTATGATGTAGGTAAGAAAAGCAGTGTAATGCTTACAATGAGAATGTTATCAAGATTTAGTGGTTGACATGGGCCTCCTGTATTTTTTGCAGCATAAATGTACCCACAAGTCAGGCTGTGAAAACCTCAC